>NC_048293.1:27575580-27710580 GCF_009762535.1 Notolabrus celidotus
AGCTGCTGGGGGGCAAACACACAGAAAGCATACACTACAGTGAGTGTCTGTTTTACTAAGGATATAAACAGCCCCCCTTATCCTCCTCCCCCACACACACAGGACCTCTTCCCTCTCAGCTGAACGTCAGTGCACATCTGGAGAGCTCAACCAGAGCTATCCAGGCTGTAGTAGCCACATCTGGTTTGTACGGGAGGAGATTAGGGCCATGTGGGAAGAATCTGCATCCTGAGTTACTTTCTCTTCTGAATATGAAGCCAAACTTCTCTCCATTGTCTTCTTTACTTCTTTATTTCAGAATATAAACAACAGAATTCTCAATTTACACATTTTTCTTTAAGTTTTAAAATGTTAGAAACTTTCTCCTGCAAAAAGTCAAATCTATTTTTAAAGATTTCCTTCAAATTAGAATTTTCTTTCTTTTTGTTTTTCGTATAGAGTTAGCATTTTCTCTGTTGTATGGAAGCCCAAAGCAGACAGACATCCATAGAATTGACATACTCAGATTTAAAGAGTTAATGTCAGAAGTTTCATCAAGATCTTGATTTAAGGGCAGCAAACAGAAACAGACTGAACGTACCTCTTCAGTGTGGACAATGGCAGCGTAGTGATCCGGCCCTTCTAGTGACCAATGTGTTGTTTTGTTTTCTCTCCTGAAAGTAGTCCCTGTATCCTGAGAAAGTCATCTTCTCTTCAGATCACGAGGGGGTAAACTTAGATCTCAAGAAAACTGGAACTAAAGCAGCAAGTGGTGACGATCAAGCCCTCACACCTTCATGCACATGTTGCAATCATGATAAGTGAAGTCCTGACTCTGCACCTGCAGTTGTTGCTTTCACCATTAACCAGATGAGTGTGTAAATCTGTCCAGACTGTGATTACATACATGTGTAATCTTAAAATAGAAACACAAACATGAGTTCAGGCGGGACGGTTATCAAAACCTGTGAAATCTGGAGATCAGCAAAAAGTGTAAAATTCTGACTTTGTTCTAAGACAGATATGCAACATGAGAGTTATTTTTTTTCAGCTTAGAGAAACCTCTGATTTGAGTTTTTCTTTTTTAAAATGTATTTTACTAATTTCAGTACGAATAAGGACTTGGGACACCGAGAAATTTAAATCAAGTCAGAAATATACAAAATCAATTTCCGAGGTCAGATTTTTTTCTCAATTCTGACATTTTTGTTTTCTGATTTCTGTCTTTAATCTCAGAACTCTGACTTTTATACTCAGGATTCTGAGACAAAGTCAGAATTCCTAGATCAAAGTAAGAACTCCGTAATCAAAAGCAGACTCTTGACTTTTTCTCTGAAATCTGGAATGAAAGTAAGAATCCAGAGATCAAAGTCAGAATTCTGGAATCAAAGTCAGAATTCTGGAATCAAAGTCAGAATTCTGAAATCAAAGTCAGAATTCCTGAATCAAAAGCAGACTCTTGACTTCTTTTCGGAACTCTGGATTCAAAGTCAGAATTCCACAATCAAAATTAGACTCTTGACTTTGTCTCCTAATTCTGGAATCAAAGTCAGAATCCAGAGATCAAAGTAAGAATCCAGAGATCAAAGTAAGAATCCAGAGATCAAAGTAAGAATCCAGAGATCAAAGTAAGAATTCTGGAATCAAAGTCAGAATTCTGAAATCAAAGTCAGAAATCTGAAATCAAAGTAAGAATTCCTGAATCAAAAGCAGACTCTTGACTTTGTCTCCTAATTCTGGAATCAAAGTCAGAATCCAGAGATCAAATTCCAGAATTCCAGAATCAAAGTAAGAATTCTGGATTCAACACAGAATTTTGACTTCGTCTCAGAATTCCAGAATCAAAAGCAGACTCTTGACTTCTTCTCTAAGTTCTGGAATCAAAGTCAGAATTCCTGAATCAAAAGCAGACTCTTGACTTCTTCTGAGAACTCCGGATTCAAAGTAAGAATTCCACAATCAAAATTAGACTCTTGACTTTGTCTCCTAATTCTGGAATGAAAGTAAGAATCCAGAGATCAAAGTCAGAATTCCGGAGTCAAAGTCAGAATTCTGGAATCAAAGTAAGAATTCTGAAATCAAAATTAGACTCTTGACTTTGTCTCCTAATTCTGGAATGAAAGTAAGAATCCAGAGATCAAAGTAAGAATCCAGAGATCAAAGTAAGAATCCAGAGATCAAAGTCAGAATTCTGGAATCAAAGTCAGAATTCTGGAATCAAAGTCAGAATTCTGGAATCAAAGTCAGAATTCTGAAATCAAAGTAAGAATTCCTGAATCAAAAGCAGACTCTTGACTTCTTCTCAGAACTCCGGATTCAAAGTAAGAATTCCACAATCAAAATTAGACTCTTGACTTTGTCTCCTAATTCTGGAATCAAAGTCAGAATCCAGAGATCAAATTCCAGAATTCCAGAATCAAAGTAAGAATTCTGGATTCAACGCAGAATTTTGACTTCGTCTCAGAATTCCAGAATCAAAAGCAGACTCTTGACTTCTTCTCTAAGTTCTGGAATCAAAGTCAGAATTCCAGAATCAAAGTAAGAATTTTTGGAATCAAAGCAGAATCTTGACATCTTCCCAGAATTCTGGGGTCAAAGTCGGAGTTCTGAGATTGAAGTTGGAGTTAAAAAAAATGACCGCAGTGTTTTTAGTTTGAACTCAGAAGTCATATAAAACTTTTAAACTCGTCTTGTATGGAAGAAAATAAGAAATCCACGTCAGTCCAGGGTCAGCAGTACCTTTATTTGATTTCAAAATCCCATCAGGTCTCAGGGTACTAACCTCAGGAAGAGATGATCCAGGTTCAAGGTAATCTAACTCTGTTCTGACACCTCTTAGTTTCAGATTTTACATCTAGAAAAAAAACCTCTTTAACAGCCAGGATTTACAGTTTATACATTTGATGGATTCACCCGGAGAAACCCTGTAACATTCCTTCTGCAGCGGCTGATTGGTGCCTTTAAAAAATGTTGAGCAGCTCAGTTTTACCACGGCCGGCTCTGCTCAGGTAAAACATCTTCAATGTGCAGTTTTTACATTTAGTAAATATATATATTTATATTAACCATTTACAATCCTGATTATACATCTAATTAGCAAAAAATGCAGGCACTTAACTTCCCAAACTTCCTCCGTGCCCATAAATAGGAAAAACTCCACCCCTTTACATAGAACTATATAATAGTGCTTCAACATGAGAGCAGTCCCAAGCTTCTGATCAACCACAGTCTGCAGTCACAGCCACAATTACAACGCTTATTGCATATCACAGTCTGGCCGTCTGGAAAAGACAAGATTTAGCAAAAAATATCTTTATGGTTTTAACAGATGTAGGGAACCACATAAATCTGCACACAGCCGGCTGCTGCCAGAGACGGTTCAGGCGAGTCCTGGATCAGGAACTGCATTGTCGAAAGAGAAACAGACTCTGAAGACAAGAAATAAAAGCTGTAGGATGAAGGATGGAAACTGAAAGACACGAGGTGTTTCCTTCTGCAGAGAGAGGTGATGATAAACTCAACCCACATGTATCCAACTTCACACCGTGAGTCTGAAAGGTCACTTGTTTTCAGAACTTGTGCGATGAAGAAGAATCGAAGACTTACCGATGATCAAAAGGACACTTTCTATGAAAATCTACTCCTCTGTTCTCAAAGCGACCGACCCAGAGGCTGAAAACGTTCCCGTCCTGCGTCCCGTCCTCATGAGGAGTCACTTCATTGATCGCTTTCAAACACCTGACGATGAGGATGAGTGTGACAAACAGGGATTGACGTGTAAAGGGAGATTCTGCTGCATAGAACAGTAACTGCAGGTAAAAGTAGGTTTTAAAAAATAACACTTTGTTTCAATCCTCTCTCAAACAAAGGAAATATTAAAGGGCCAGTCTGGCATTTTAAAACAGGGGGTCCTTTTTAGAGACTTCAGGGTCATGGAGACAAAAAAAAAGCAGACTCTAATCGCTGCAGGGTCACCTTTTGGGGCACATGCACCCAGTCAAAGAGAAGCCACTTAAAGGGATAGTTCCCTTTTTTTTAAAAGAGGGAATCTGGTCAGTCTTGGTCGAACAAGAATGGAAGCTAGACTATCAACCACTGCAGACGGGGTCAGCTCTACCACATAACTTAGCTCCTTTAAAGTAACTCAAACCCAAACAATGATGTGGGTGAAAGTGAACACTATTTAAAAATGATTCAGAGTTTGGACTTTTTCATTTCAACATTTTTTCTCTATTCTGACTTGTTGTTCTCTGAATTCTGTCTTTAATCTCAGAATACGGACTTTTTTTTTTGCTCAGGATTCTGTGAAAAAGTCAGAATCGAGAAATTGGAGTCAGAAATCCGGAATCAAAGTCAGAATCTTGACCCTGTCTCAGAAATCTGGAATAAAAGTCAGAATCTAGACTTCTTCTCAGAAATCTGGAACCAAAGTCAGAATCTAGACTTCTTCTCAGAAATCTGGAACCAAAGTCAGAATCTAGACCTCTTCTCAGAAATCTGGAATCAAAGTCAGAATCTAGACTTCTTCTCAGAAATCTGGAATCAAAGTCAGAATTCAGAGATAGGAGTCAGAATTCCGGAATCAAAGTCAGAATCTTGACCCTGTCTCAGAAATCTGGAATAAAAGTCAGAATCTAGACTTCTTCTCAGAAATCTGGAACCAAAGTCAGAATCTAGACCTCTTCTCAGAAATCTGGAATCAAAATCAGAATCTAGACTTCTTCTCAGAAATCTGGAACCAAAGTCAGAATCTAGACCTCTTCTCAGAAATCTGGAATCAAAGTCAGAATCTAGACTTCTTCTCAGAAATCTGGAATCAAAGTCAGAATTCAGAGATAGGAGTCAGAATTCCGGAATCAAAGTCAGAATCTTGACCCTGTCTCAGAAATCTGGAATAAAAGTCAGAATCTAGACTTCTTCTCAGAAATCTGGAACCAAAGTCAGAATCTAGACCTCTTCTCAGAAATCTGGAATCAAAGTCAGAATCTAGACTTCTTCTCAGAAATCTGGAATCAAAATCAGAATCCAGAGATAGGAGTCAGAAATCCGGAATCAAAGTAAGAATTCTGGAATCAAAGTCAGAATCCAGAGATAGGAGTCAGAAATCGAAAATCAAAGTTAGAATTTCGGAATCAAAAGCAGAATCTTGACCCTGTCTCAGAAATCTGGAATCAAAGTCAGAATCTAGACTTCTTCTCAGAAATCTGGAATCAAAGTCAGAATCCAGAGATAGGAGTCAGAGTTCTGGAATCAAAGCAGAACAGTATTTAAAATGATTCAGTGCTTTACTCTGACTTCAGAAAGCCCGTTCGTTCGTTTGTGCACCTCTCATGGACACTGCACATGTATGTTCTTGAAGGGGAAGCCCGACCTGAAGTAAACTCTGCAGCCGTCACTGTGTCAACATTTGTTGCTCAACATTATGTCATCTGCAAAAGTTTCAAAGTGAACAGCATTAGTGCAAAATTCAAGTTGACTCGTACATCATAAACCTGATTTAAGGAGCTTTCTGACGGCAAAGTAGAGGACTGAAAAATGTCCACATAGAGCGCACGCTTACATCGACTTCAGAGTTTGAGTCAGAGCTGACCCCGTCTGCAGCATGTAGCCGGTTTCTCAACAAAGGGGCCGAGCTAACCAGGATCCCCTGTGGGTAATTCACTTACTACTGGAAAGTACCTCAAACAACCCCACTTAAAAAACAACAAACTATCCCTTTAAAGTTCTTGTTTTTGCAGCTGATAAGCTCTGACTCTTATTTCAAGTGTTTGACATCAAAACAGAAAGGATCCCATCAGGGATAAACACTTCTTCTCAGAGTGTGCTGCATTTTTAAAACAAGAATCAACGATTACATCTCTCTCTTCAAAGCTCCACCAGACTTCAAAGACAGAAACAGTCATTTAAGCTCTAAAGTTTGAGGTCAAGAGGTTACTTTTTAGCATAGTTGTGCAGCAGATGGATATTGTGTTGGATCAAAAACAGCAAGTTAAACGCCGGAGTCACACAACAACAACATCCATTCAGGAGAAAGCCAACAACACGTGTCCTCTGAAGGGTTAAATGACCGTTTTTAAGAATGGAGTCTGGCTGTGTTGGATGGACGGAGTTAAAAACTAAATGACCGTAACAAAAGAAGGTCCCTCTCTGCAGGGAATCTGATGTAATGTTGTCTTGAATGTTAAATTACAAACTGATTCTGTCAACGGCAAAAACAAACACCCCTTGGAGATGTTCGCCAAAATCAGAAACTGGACCTACGAGTTAATTCGACCCCAAAATGTGTAAAAATATATCCCCGGTTAAAAACACCAGAGTAACCCTTCACGTCGTTGAGTTCTCTGATTATTTATTGTTGAAGGAAATAAAACTTGAGCAGCGATAAGAAGCAGAACTGCTCCAGAGTCTCAGTCTGTAGTGTAAAAATCAAGCTGTCGTCTGGCACCAGGGCCGATCACTGCTTCAACAAGTCTTTGAGCACAGCTCCAGCACTGGCCTCCGCTGAGACCGGCACAGGTGTGAAGGTGGGCAGGGCGTCAGAGATGGGCTTCATCAGCAGGTGACCTCCTCCTGAGCCTCCGGAACCAGAACCGCTCATCAGGGGGACCGCGGCCGAGCGAGGGGCCAGGAATGGGTTAGAGTCTCCGGGTCGCCTCCCGATGGCTGCAGCTCCTGTGAGGAGAGAGGGATGAAGTTTAAATCTGATCTGAAGTGTTCAGGGAGGTCAGAGAGAGCTTCCTGTCTGACATGACTTATGAAGAGCTCAGGAGAGAGGAACATCCTGGAGGACTCGTTTACCCAGGGCAGCGCTGGAAGCAGCACCGGTGGTTCTCCTCGAAGGCGGGGCGCTCAGAGGCTTGATGTCGAAGACTGAGAGCTTGGGTGCAGGCAGAGAGGGGGTGGACTCGATCTCCAGGAACTTTACGAACATCTCTGAGAAGGACTGCAACAACAGAAGGTCAGGACAGTGAGGGGTTACTGAGATTAGTCACTGTGACAAGGGGTCCAAAATCAAGAGTTAGCTTCTGGATGACTTCCTTCATGCAGATTTGTTCCTCAAGTGCACGTGTGATCTAAAACAGTGTCAGCTGCACGGTCAGATATCATAGAGAGGAATAAATCATGGTCAGATTACAGCTGATTACAGCTCCAGTGTTGCGCCTGCTTTTGCTCTCCATACAGACTGTTTTTCCAGAGCCTGGCCAACACGACTCTACGACTACAAACAGAGGAGGAGCCAGAACTCTTCCCACGCTCCAGATAGAGATCAGGGTGAAGTACAATGTTGCAAAAAACAAACAATGTTAAAACCACAGACTGTGTAAATAATGGAAGTGGTATCAGTGACGTCACCCATCTGTTTCTGAAGCGCTGTCTTGAGACCAATCGGCGGCGGCGGCCATATTGGAAATGTTGAATGACAACATAACTGCTGTCGAGCGAGTGTGACGTAAAGAGGCGGGCTTTGAGCCTCCTAGCCAATAGGGATGGGGACTGATTTTCAAATATTGGAATATTTGTTCACTTTGTAAAAATTGAAGAGTTACTTTGAATATTTTCTCATTTTAAAAGTACATTTTTTCCTCATTTTAACCGGTGCCTGGTTGTAATACGGTGTTCCCGCCAGACGGTGGCGATAGAGCGTCTTAAAGCTGTTTGCTAACCGCAAAATCAGCACCAGAAGGAATACTGGCAGAGTAGCATCATGCTAACAGAGCTAACACCGGACACGAACGCCACATTGGAAGGATTTCACCTGCTGTGGGCGGACAGGATACAGGAGAGCAAGACTGAACTGACTGGTGAAGAAGGCCAGCTCAGTCCTGGACCCTGTGGAGGTGGTGGCTGACAGGAGAATTATGGACAAGCTGTCGTCTCTGATGGACATTTCTTTTCTATATATATTCTTGTTAAAATTCTTGTTCTGTACACCTTCTTGTTTGCTGCTGTAACTCCATGAATTTCCCCGTTGTGGGACGAATAAAGGAGGATCTTATCTTATGTGGTTTCCGGTACTTCCAGAGCCAGCCTCTAGTGGACACTTGATGAACTGCAGTTTATAACACTTCCGTTATTGGCTTCATATTCTTAGACCAGAGGTTGCCGCTTGGATAAAACTTAAGGTGCTGTTTCTTACGGTGTTGAGTCCTGGTCCGCTCGTGGGCCTCTGAGGAGTGTTCGGGACGCTTTGTGCTCCTCTGCCTCCGAGCCAGCTCGACATCCATCCTGTCACGCCGTGTCGTCCATCGTCCTCCAACATCTGCAGACAGAAGGTGAAGAATTAGAGACAAATACTGATGTTAATGTCCTTTATGAGACCAAACAAAGAGTGATCCATCAGAGCAGGTACAGTTAACATGACAGTCTGTTTACTCCGGCTATTTTTAAGTAGATTTTCTTCTGTTTTTAAATAAGTGCTCTGATTGTTTCAGTTTCCTCTCTGCCTGCCATCGCTCTCTGGAAAACGATTTTGTGGGCCGTTAAGCTCAAACACAGGCCGCCTGATTCTCTGCTGACAGCACACACTCTCCCCTCCTCCTCATCCACGGTCATTCATACTCCCTAATCATCCACGTCATCCGCCTGGCAGGGCTCAGCGTCAGCGACCCTGCACTTCAACACTGAGAGTGTGCGCCGCCGCTGAGGGAGGAGGATACTCGCTGCTCCTCTGAGGCCGACTCTGAAAACCGGTCTGGCTTTGTGTGGGACGCTTGGCCCGCCGCGAACACGAGTTGAGTGGAAAATTTAAACGATGTTAACAGAAGACGAGGGAGACGTTAAAAAAAGAAAATGGAACGACCTCCAAGACAATAAACTGAGTCTTCTGAGGAGTTGTAATTGCTTTCGCCCCTCACGCTGTATCTGTTTCCCTTTAAGAGTGTTGGGTAATTTTCTTTGGAAGCACACACCGCCTGAAGGTCTGGATCAGGAGAAAGCTCTCTGCGTCAGGGCCGAGCTCGCTGAGGGTTTCACTGGAGTTAAAGGTCAGAGTTCAGCAGAGAGTTTAATGTTTGCTCAGAGCTGAGAAAGGTCGGTCACTGTTACAGGTCAGAGCGGTCCGGGGAGGTGAGTAAATAAAAGTACAGTTCTCTCTCAGAGCAGATTAAAGGAAGGCGAGGGAAGAATTAAAGAGTCATTAAATTGTTCACAGACTCTCATGCTCCCCAGAGGACGACTCAAACGAGGATAGAATCTTTCCAGGCCGCAAATTAACATGTCTCTTTTTTGGGATATGTCGCAACAACTCCTGGAACACACTTTCATTCAGACGGTCCTGCCCCCCTCAGGATGAAGTGTGATCACTTTTATTATTACCCGGCTCTCTTACTGATCTACCGGCTGTGTAAGATGCTTGATTCTGATTGGTCAAAACCCAACACCAGAGGCAGACTGATCACACGTCATGTCAAATCAATGCACGGAACAGAGTTCTGGCTCATTCTGCTTCTGCTTGTTGACACCACAGACCGTAAGGTGAGGGGACACCGTTAGTTTTGTTAGCATCACATTTAGTGCTGGGCGATGTTGAAAATTATGTTATCATGATAAATATCAAATCATGATTTCATTTAAATGTAAAGTCAGATTTTTGCTCCTGAGTGAAAGTTGAAGACAGTTTGTTAGTTTGTGTCTGTATTTAGTTTCTGATGAACTTCTTGAATCCATCATTTCTGACGGTGTTAACAGGAAGCAGGTCTTTAATGTAAAATGAGATTTTGTGAAGTTTTAGTTGGTAATTCTTATTTTACTCAAGTTGAGGTTATTTCCATAATTTGATTTAATTTTACAACAAATATTTAGCAAATTGTGTTCTGTGTATCAGTTTAGTAGAGTATTGTTTTGAGTTGTGCTCTCCCCTTTAAGGTTACTAAGGGTTACAGGCAGAGTGATGTTGTCTCCCACAGTGCAGTGAATGCATCACGGTTATTCAGTGTTCAGTTGTCCTACGGTCGAGGTGGACCTTAAATCCACAGCAGAAGTTGTCTCTGTGCTCTTCCTTTACCCACATCCTGAAAGTATATTTAATGAAGTGTATTAAGTGTATATTATAGTCAAGCCTATTTGTTGTTTCTTTGTATTTATAGCTAAGGTTATTGTTATTATATTTTTTATTTTATTTTTTATTGTAGTTCTTATTCTTATTCCGATTCTTATGCCTTGTACAAAGAGAGCACAGTTTACTAAAGTCAAATTCCTTGTGTGTTCAAGCATACTTGGCAAATAAAGCTGATTCTGATTCTGATTCTGATTAAAGCTCCTGTGAGGAACTTTCTGCTTGTATTGATTTTGGCGCCCCCCTGTGGACTAAGTGATCTTGCTTATTTTGTCCTGTACATGTGTAAATTATGTTATCTCCTCCTGCTTTCAACTAACAGTCAACTATTTCACTCATTAAGAATATTTACTGCAGAGAAAGGGTTTTTCTTGACGTGCTGTGAATCACCTCATCTGACACCTACCCTCACACAGCGATTTCAGGCTTTAAAATAACAAAACAGAAATGATCAATACCTTTTCAAACTATCTTGTTTGCTTTTCTAGGTCATAAAGAGGCGTCACTGTTCATGTCAGTCCATTTCATGACCACTCAAAAACTCCTCACAGGAGCTTTAAGTTAATAGTTAACGCAGAGAGTCGACACAGTGTCAGACTAACGACTCTGCTTTGAGCTGCTAGGTTTTCAGTTGTCTTCTGTGTCGCTGTCGCTCGTTTCAGATGTGTCAACATTCTGCTCTGAACGTCTTTAAGCCCCGCCTACCTCTCACCCTGCGACATGATTGGCTGTTCAATGCCTTCTTCGTCCTCTGTCGAATGTTGGGTGGCAACTAGCGTTTAAGGCTCATTAGCCCCCCTCCATTTAAGTGGCCGGGGGTGTAATTACAGGTTTATTTATATCGATTTTTTTCTCAAACATTCTCTATACCTATATCGAGAAAAATTATAACAGGATAATTATAGATATCGAATTATCGCCCAGCACTAATCACATTAGTAAACAATGCGGCTTAAAGGTGACATATCATGCAAAATGGACTTTTTAATGGTTCTCTAACTGAAATCTGTGTCCCTGTCTACAAACCCCCTGAGAATGAAAAGACTCCATTCTGCCCCTGTTCTGATTTCTCCACCTTTCTGTAAATGTGTGTGAAACCAGCCGTTTCAGACTTCAGTGTTTTTGTTACGTAACAACAATATCCGGTCTGTCACGGAGTCAGAGCTCGGAGCTTGTTCAGCCCATAGACTGTATAAAATAATACTGAACCCCTCCTCCGTTTTTCATTCCCTGCACACATGTGTGCTAACAAGGAGCTTAGGAGGGAGGCATGCTAGTTGTAGGCTGTCTTAATAAACACAAAGGTCGGTTTGACTCCCCACGTCTGCAGATTTGAAGATCTAGTGGATGATTTTTATTTGTCATGGATAAGTGCTAGCGCTAATTAGCATAGCCACATAGCTACATGTTCATAGCTGTAGCTGTGTACCAAGACACACGTCGACATGCTGACAAATAAAACAACAAGAAACACTAAATCTGTGACCAATCCTTCAGAAAGGTCCTGCTGCCTTTCTGGTAGAGGTCGGTTTTACTCCCCACGTCTGCAGATTTGAAGATCTAGTGGATGATTTTTATTTGTCATGGATAAGTGCTAGCGCTAGTTAGCATAGCCACATAGCTACATGTTCGTAGCTGTGTACCAAGACACACGTCGACATACTGATAAATAAAACAACAAGAAACACTAAATCTGTGACCAATGGTTCAGAAAGGTCCTGCTGCAGGCGCCTCTCCCTCAGGATCAGATTCTGGATCAGATTCAGAGGGTTGAAGTAACGTGATCTCTGAGCAGACGTGTATATTCAGACAACATGTAAACATTAGATCAACGTGCCGGAAAGCCGAGGCACATCCACTTCCTGAGGGGGCGTGGTCAGAGAGAAAACAGAGTGTTCTGAGGAGGACTGAAGAAGAGGGGTTTTCAGGCAGACCAAAATCTGATTTTAAAGTGTTTTTTTGAGCATAAACTTTAAAGACATGTTTTAGGGACCTCTTAGACCAATATGTATTGATGAAAAAAGCGTGATATGTCCCCTTTAAATTGTTAGTTTCCGTTATCATCATATTGGTAATGTCAGCTCAGTGAAATCCGTCTCTCACCTTATCCACGTCTTCCCGGGTCAGACCCAGAACACTTCCCATGAGCCTCAGCACGTCCGCACGCTTTGTTTTGGGTGTGTGGAAGTATCCCAAGAACAGGTTTCGCATCAGGACTCTGAAAACAGAACAACATGATGGGATTCAGGGCTTTGATTATTAATGCAGGAGTGGAGTGTAATTATCTGTCCCATCATCATCATCATCATCATCATCATCCTGTAAACTTTTAGAATAGTTAGCATTTCACTTAAAGCTTCTTTTTCCTTCATTTCATCCAAAAATTCATCAAAGTCCTGCCGTCACCGTCTCACCCTCTCAGACATAATTACATTTCCATGATGCTCTAAACCTGTCAAACTACGAGGGTTCATTTCAGTCATTTTTGGCCCCCCGATGAAAACCACATGTGCTCTTAATCGTTTAATTTAAATGAAATAAATGAAGGAATGTCAGATTTCATCCAGAGACGTCTGCACTTACTTGTCTATCTTCCCCTCTGTGCTGTTCAGGAGGTTCATCAGCTTCCTCTGAGCCTCCTCCAGCATCTCCTGCCTCACCTCCACTGCAACACAGACAGAAACAAACATCAACATTCAATCTTTGGCCACATGGGAGAAGGATGAGAGGATGAGAGGATGAGAGGATGAGAGGATGATGATTCAGCTCTCTTCTGGGTTTTGCAAAGATCATCTTAGAGTCAGAAAATGAGACACAACCTGGGCGACATCTCAGACATACCAGCGTTATCTTTTCACAGCTCAGACTGTAACGCACAGAATTCCCACAGCTCGCCGGCTATTAATAGACCTAATGTAAGTTTCCCATAGGTGACTCTTCGGTAAAGCAAACATACTGCACGGCTTCATATCAGCTGTGATTGAGTACAACGTTTGAGAGCGTGAAGCTAAAAGAAATAGAGTCTGGGAATTCGCTGTGATGTAATGTTCACGTCGCGTCTGAGAGAGATTACAGTGAAATCTGCTGAGTGTGAAATAAAATACAGAGTTTCAGTCATTGTTCTCGAGCTGTTTGTGAGACGATGGCGGGAACATGTGAAACCATAAAGACAGAAATATGGAGAGGATGTTCAAAGGCCGCCTGCAGCGTACAAAGAATGGCAGATGCATTTTATTAGAGCTTCAAAATAAGGACAAACAGAGTAGAGCTTCAGTCTTTAGATGGATTTACGGCCGCTGTGTGAATGTATCCTGAGACTCTTTAATCTCTGCTCTCACTTTGATTCTTCAGCTCCTCCAGTTGCTCCTCCTTCAGGTCGAGCTGATCAGTGAGACGAGACGCTGAGTCCAGAGCTGCGTTGGCTTCATCGAGGTTTATCTAGAAGAGAGGATGACACAGTCTGTTATCTATCTGTAGAGACATTTCAGAGCTAGAAATCTGTCTTAGTGTCCAACATGTGGCCTTCTTGTTAGAGGAACATGTATTCATTGATCAGTCAGATTGCTGGTGCACCTGAAGTGAAGACGCCTGGTCTTCCACCCGCTCTGCTTTCCTCCTCCACTCCTCTTTTTCCTTTTTGTGCTTCTCCAGCTCTGAAGAGTACATGGCTTTCTCCTCTGTTCGGGAGAGAGATGATAAAAGTATTAAACGTTTGTGCAAAGTATTCTGACTGTGACTGTCTTTGCACGGATAGAACTTGTGACTAGCCTTGTTGAAACTGCTCCAGCACCATCTGCAGGTTGGAGAGCGACACTGCGTACTGGTTGACCTGCTCCTGTGAGGTCCTGAGACGAATCAGAGCCTCGTCCCTCTGCTTCACCGCTCCGCTCAGCTGCTCCTGCAGGGACTCCACCTGCATGCTGGCCTGTTGGCTGCAGGAAGCAGGACCAACAGAATCAGAATCATGAAAGAACATCCTGCATTATTCATCTATTACTCTAAATCTTATAGGCTTTGCTCAGTGTCCAAGTGTTTGAATTTGAGACCGACCTTGACTTCTCCACGGCGCTCGAAGACGAAGCCAGCTTCTCGTCGAGCATCGCCACCCTCCTCCTCAGCTCCGTCTCTCTATCCTCTGCAGAAAGAGCCTCTCTGGTGTACGACTCCTCGATCTCCAGGAGGTGATTTCGCAGCCTCTCCAGCTCCAGGTTGAGACGCTGCTCTTTGTCCCTCATGTGCTGAAGCTGTGAGGGAGACAGAAAGATGATTTCATTCAGTATGCATCATGAATCTGATATATGCACAAAAGTGTCAGACTTAGAGATCATGGGTTGGCTGTGAGCAAACAGACATGCCATTGGGTTAAAATCAAAGTGCAGTGAGTCCTCCTACCTCGGTTTGAACTGCAGTCGTCTCCATTTGTTTCTGCTTCAGCGCCATCATCACCTGATCCCTCTCCTGCTGGAAGGCCACGGCTTTATCCTGCATGGACTTGAGTTCGTTCAGGAGCTGGTTCAGCTCGCCCGACTTCCCCTGAAACACATGGAGCAACTTTCATCAGGAAGGCGAACCTTTAAAGTCTTACTTCACACATTTTGAGGTGACATTCAGATTCGCTTCAGCCTGCAGCAGTAACATGGGCTGTAATACCTTAATGTCACCACTAGGGGCGAGGCGTTTGATCAAACAGGACCACTAAAAGTTCTTCTTCTAAGGTCAGACTGTCATTTTAAGTGACTAACATCACTACAGAGAGGATCCCTACAGAATGAGACTGCTTTAAAAAGAGTGAGATCCTTTTAAGTGACCCTAAACATCATTGCAGTGATCTCAAGTGAAACCTCTGACGTCTTCACACTGACCTGCTCTTTGTCTTTGAGCATCCTCTCCACGGTCGCAGACTTCTCGCTCACGGCGCTCAGCTCGAACTCCTTCTCCCTCAGCAGCAGAGAAACCTGCATGTTGGTTTCCTGCAGCGCTCTGAACTCCGACTCCTTCTCCCTCGAGCGCGAGGCCACCATCTCGTTCTCCTCCTTCAGCTTCCTGGCGTCCAGCTCCAGAATCAGCGCCCGCTCCTTCAGGTTGGTCACCGCCTGCTTCAGCACCTCGTTGTCGTTCTCGCGGTTCCGTAGCGACTCGCTGACCTGACTCAGCTGGTCTCCTTTGGTTTTGATGAGCAGGTCTTTCTCCCTCACGGACCTCTGCAGGGTCTCCAGTCTCTCTCTGATCTGCCGGACCTCCTCGGCTTGACTCCTCTGCTCCATCTCGGAGGCGGACGCCGAGTTAGAGAGGCGGTGGTTGTTCTCCTGGATTGTCCTGATTGTGTTTTCTCTCTCAGCCAGCTGAGCTCGCAATCTCACAATTTCCTCCTGCAGCGTCTCAACATCAGACGCCGGTCCACTGGGAGCTTCAGCCCTGAGAAGAGGTCCGCTCGGGGCTCCAGCTTGGAGAAGGGGTCCGCTGGACTGAGCAGCTACGACTTCAGGAGTCTGTGCCACGCTGTCCAGTTTACCCAGCAGGACGTCTTTGGTGGAGCTGAGCTGGGTGATGGTCTGCTGCACGTGAGCCAGCTCCTGACTCAGAGTCCCCAGCCTCCTCTCCTTCTGCTCGTAGCTCTGGATCAGACGCGTGTAGTCCACGGACAGCTTGGAGCTGCAGTCGCTGTCTTCGGACACCTGACCCTGCAGCTTGATCAGCTCCTCCTGCAGCTGAGCCGACTCGTGCTGCATGTTCTTCACCGTGGTGATCACCTGCTGCTTCCACTCCTCCATCTTCTTCACCTGCTGCTTCAGCGTGTCCCTCTCCTGCAGCAGCTCCTCGAACTGGTTGCTGCTGACGCCTCCGGAGCCGGGTCCTGACTCTGACCCGGAGGCCTGCAGGACGGTCACCAGGGTTTGGCACTTCTGGGTCAAGGCATCGATCTCTATGTCCTTCTCCCGGATGATGCGGGACAGGTTCTGGATGGTCTCCTTGAACATCTCCTGGCTCCCTGAGGGGTCGCTCATGTTGAAGAGGCGCTGGTTCTCCTGCTGGAGCTTCAGCAGAGCCGCCTCCTTCCCCGCCATGATGTCCATGAGGCGGTGATAGTCGGAGCGGAGCTGGCTGTTCTCTCTGGTCTTCTCGTTGAGCACGGCGAGGACCTGCTCTCTCTCCACCGCGTACGCCTGCAGCTGCTGCTGCAGGAACAAGACGTCCTGACTGCTGTTTCCACCCAAAGACACTCGGGCATGAAGCGCCTGGATCTCCAGATCCTTCTGCCGGATCATCTGGGAGAGTTTGCCCACTTCATCTCGAGACACCACGAGCTGATCCAGCTGTTTGGTGAGGATGAGGTTCTTCTCGTTGAGCTGGCTGATCTCCGTCTCCTTCTCTTTGATGCCTCTCACCAGTTTCTCGATCTCCACCTTCGACAGGTCGTGCTTCTCGTTCCCGTTCTCCTGATTGAGCGTCTGAGTTTTCTCCTCCTGCAGGATGACGTCTCCCTGCACAGGAGGAGAGTCTGCTCGACCTCGACCCTCGCTGAGCTGCTGCAGGCGTGATATCTCCTCGTCTCTGGCGTGGATGAGTCTGTCGTAGTTCAGCGTGGTCTGCTGGTTGCGAGCGTGCGCCTGCTCCAGCTCGCTCTGCTGAGCCTGGAGGGACTGCTGCGACTGAAGGAGGGAGGCCTGCTGCTCCTCCGTGGCCCTCCTCAGAGTCTGGACCTCCTCCTCCACTCTGTTTCTGGAGGACTTGAGCTGCGTGATCTCCGTCTCCAGCTCTGTGATGATGTCTAAGGTCCTGGGCTCGGACAGAGGCTGAGGTCTGCTCTGCTGGTCCCTGAGTCGATCGATCTCCTCCTTTAGGTGACTGTTCTCCTCCTTCATGCCTCCCAGCTGTCGGTCCTTCTCCTCCAGCGCCTGCCTCAAAGATTCAGCCTCCTTTGTTGCAACTGAAATGCTGTCCTCCATCTCCGCCTGCAGGTCTGAGGCGTTCTGTTTCAACGTGTCCATGAAGATGTCTTTCTCCTGCAGCAGATCCGTCAGCTGTTTCTGCCCGGCCACCGTGATGGACAGCATCTCGTTGGTGTCCCTGTGATCGGAGGCTAGCTGCTCCACGTCTCTCTTCAGCTGAGAGATCTCCATGTCCTTCTCTTGGTTGAGTTTGATGGCTCGCTCGTGCTCGGTCTGCAGAGCCGAGGCGTCCATGGAGCGAGCTCTGGTCAGCTCCTCGATGGTCTGCTGGTACTGCTTCGCCTGCTCCGTCAGCGTGCTCTCCGCCTGCCTCAGCTCAGCCTCCAGCTGGTTCTTCTCCAGCTTCAGAGCTTCGATACGGGTGTCCTTCTCCCGCACGGTTCGGTTCAGACCCACGTGGCCTTCCTTCGCCTGCCTGTTCGCATCCTCGCTCTCTGCCTTCAACCTCCTGTTCTCCATCTTTAACTCGTAGTCCTCCCCCATCACCTTCTCCGTAGAGCTCCTCAGCTCCTCCACCTCCCTCCTGAGCTCTGACAGCTCCCTCTCCTTCCCTGCCAGCTGGTCTTCAGTCCCCTGAGCTTCAGTCCCCCTCTGCCCGGTCTGATCCAGCTCAGCTTTAGCCGCAGACAGCTGCTCCTCTCTCTCCTGCAGAGTCCTCCTCAGCTCTGTGACGTCTCGGCGTGTGTCCCTGCTCTGCTCGTGTGCCTGTCCCAGTTTGTCTCTGAGCTCCTTCACCGTGGCCTCCAGCTGCTGTTTGCTCATGTGCAGGTCGTTCAGGGTGAAGGCGCTCTGGCTCATCTTCTCCTGTTGGCCCTCCAGCTCTCGCTCCAGAGCCTTCTTCTTGTCTTTGGTGGAGTCGAGCTCTGCGGTCAGTCTGTTCAGTTCGGTCTCTGACTCCTTCAGCTGCAGGCTGAGCTGCTCCTTCACTGAGATCATGTGCTGAAGAAAGACGAGAAGAAAACAGAGTCAGGGTCAGGAGGAGAGTTTTATTCAAATGTTTTAGTGTGAAGGTTTCTGAATATTAAACTGTCTGCAAGAGAGAACACAGACGGACTGAATCAAAGATGATGAAGTTCTGAGATCGATGAGCGAGAGAAAACATCAGAAATACTACAAGGAGGAGAAGAAGAAGGTGAAGGAGGATGAGGAGGAGGAGAGGAAGAAAAAAAGGGAAAAAGTGAGAAAAATAAAGATAACAGAAGAAAATAGAAGAGAAAGAGGGAAGACAGGTGAAGGAAAAGAAGGAGGACAAGAAGAAAGAAGGATAGGAAGGAGGACAATGAAAGGATGGGAAGAAGGGAGAAAGAAGTAAAGAAGAAGATGGAAAAGAAGGAAATAAGGAGGACAAGAGGAAAGAAGGAGAGGAAGATGAACAAGAAGGAGGAAAAGCAGGGAAGAAGGAAGGAAGAAAAGAAGGAAATAGTAGGTGAGAAGGAGATAAAGAAGGAAACAAGAACTGGGAAAAGAGGAAAGAAGGAGAGGAAGATGAACAAGAAGGAGGAAAAGAAGGGAAGAAGGAAGAAAGAAAGAAAGAAAGAAAAGAAAGAAAGGAGGAAAAGAAGGAGGAAGGAAGGAAGGAAGGAAGAAGAAGATGGAAAATAAGGGAAGAAGGAGGAAAAAATAAGGAGAAGGAAAAGAAGGGAAGAAGGAAGGAAGGCGAGAAGGGAGGAAAAGAAGGAAAGGAATAAAGAAGGAAAGAAAGGAGACAAGAGGGACAGAAAAGGAGGACAGGAATGAAAGAAAGAAGGAAGAAGAAAGTGCACAAGAAGGACAAGAAGGACAAGAAGAAATACAAAGAGAAAGAGGAGGAGAAGAAGTGTGTGTATGTCTGTGAACATATATTGTAGTTGATGTGTTTCTGTTTGTTATCTTGTCTGATCTGAACGTCTCACTTTAGCTCCGCCCCTTTACATCACACTTATCTGACTCCTGATTGGTCACTCGTCTCTCTCTCTGCACACACACACACACACACATAATAATGTGAAGCCAGGATGATGTCAGACCTGCGTTGCTTCCTGGTTCTGTCGGTCTAACTCCTCCAGCTCTGACATCAGAGTGTCTCTCTCCTCCTCCGTGTTCCTCAGCGCCGTCTCTCTCCTCTGGAGCTCCGCCTTCAGATCCTCCAACGCCTCGGGATCAGAAGACTCCGCCTCCTTACTGCTTAGTGCTTGTTCCTCTGCTTCTTTCAGTCTCTCCTGCAGGTTGAGCTGTGAGAAGAAAAGAACGGAATTAAACTTTACACTTCAAAAAGAAAAGTGACAGCGCTCTGACTTCATGATGATAAACAAACCTTTTCTTCTTCTATGGTTTCCTTTTCTTGTCTCAACGTCCCGATGATGGTGTTCAGCTCTAATATGTCTGCATGCTCCACCTCTTCCTTTGGTTCCCCCTGATAAACACAACATTACAGACATCATTAAAGTGTGTAACATATCTTTAACTCAGTGTACAGATACAGATCAAAGTTTGAAGTTACCTCCGACAGGTTTCTCAGTCTCTCTATTTCTGATTCTGCGTCTGGAAAGCAGAGATTATTATTTAACATGCAGGTTAAACATGAATGAAACAACCTGCAGCTGTGAGTAAAGACCACTGACGGCGTACCTGTGAGGTTTTTCCTCAGCACTTGGATCTCGTGGTCCAGCTGAGCTTTCTGCAGAGCCTTCCCCTCCTGCTCCTGGACCCGGGTCTGAAGCTCCACCACGGAGGCCTGCAGCCGTGTGTAGTTCTGCAGCAGCTCGGCGTTCTCCTCCTGGACTTCCTCCTTCTCCAGCTGCAGCGAGGCCTGTTTCTGCTGCGCCTCCTCCAGCTGTGCGGACGCCTCCGTCACCTGCTTCTCGTGTTTGTCCGTGTCAGCCTGCAGGGAGCTGACGGTCCGCTGGAGATCCACGAGTTTGGAGGCGTCTGATGAGGAAGCTGCTCGGCCTCCACCTGCAGGAAATGCTTCGTCTGTCACAAGCTGACCTTCTGCAGGACTGAGACAAACATTAGAGGTAGAGTAGTTGTCCTCACCGCTCTGCATCTGCTCCTCCAGCTCCTCTATCCTCTCTTCGTACTCGGCCAGCTCCTCTCTGTGCCGCCGCGTGATGTCGGCCAGCTTCTGCCGCTGAGCGTCCTGCAGAGCGGCCAGTTCATGCTGGTGTTCATCCACCTCGCTGCTCATCTCCTCCCGCAGCCCCTGTTTCAAAGCAGCAGCAACACCAGAGTTAGAGTCTCAGGGACACTACGGACTGTGCAAAAAGGCTTCAACATGTGAAAAGTCTTTACAGCAAAGAGTCGCTTCTTTAGCAACAAGTTAAATATCTTATATCTGGACATCAAACTGCAATAGTCAGAAATATGTGACTTTATAGCAGCTTAATGCTCCTTCATGCTCCTCTGAATGCAACAACGAAATGTTATAGATGTTATTTCTCATATGGTACAGGTTGAGGAGGCAGTTTGTGAAGTTTTATCCAAATAAAAACAGCTGACTCTGCTCATAATGAGGATAATAACGAGGAAGAAATCATTAAATTGTCACTTTTAGAACCAAAACAACGAGCTTTAAGAGGCTTTAAAAATCCACATGACTCAGAAGAACTTCAGATTTATGAAACAGGAATGATAAAGCTTGCTCAAGAGAAAGATTCAACGATAAAATAACTTTAATTCATTCTTGCAGCAATAAAAAAACTCACCTTTATAGTTCTTTGAAGTTTGAGAATCTCACTCTGGTCACCGTTTCCTCCTCCTGCAGCCGAGGACGCCTGAAGAAGATGAGAGGTGTGCGTCAGTGTTTTCTAGTATTGAAGGAAGATATTAAGATGTGAAACGCATCAAAACAAGCATCTCTCAACTCCGGTTCTCAAAACACTCCATTGACTCCCTGTTCAGTACAGAATCACTTTCAAAATCCTGTTTTAGTCCATAAAGCGCTCAATGGTTCAGCTCCCCAGTACATCTCTGACTTGCTCACAGTGTATAACTCGACCAGGATCCTTAGGTCAGCAGTTGGAAGTCTTTCAATCACACCCAGAGTATGGACCACAGTACCTGAAGGTCCGGTGAAGGGGCCTTCAGGTACTGTGGTCCATCACTCCTGTCTCCACTTTTAAAAAAGAACTCAAAACATATTTATTTTCTAAACTGTATGAATGAACAATATGATGACTGATGTGACTGGATGCATGTGCAGCAACACTTGCTGTTTGTTTGATTGCTGTATGCTATATTTGATGAATGTTGGGTGTATCTATTGTTTTTAATGTTTTTATGTTTTTAACTCTCCATGTAAAGCACATTGAGCTTACATGTAACGTCTAACATCTAAATAAAGTAATGCTTTCTTGTGATTGTCTCAACATTTTGGGATCCTGCACAGTTTTCTTCATGCAGCATCAAAATCTCAAAACAAAACCAAAGCTTGTATTTGAGCTCGAGTGCCGAGCTTTCAGGGTTTTAAAAGTGACAGATAAAGACGACACTCATGATGCAGATAGAGGGGAAAGGTCACCTGAAACTGTATCTAAAGATAAGTCACATTACAGAAGGTGTCATGTTTGTGTAATTCAAACTGAACCTTACAAATCAAATACATTTGATTTATTTAACTTCAGATAAATCCTCAGTTTGTTGCTTTAGACGCCGACTACTCTAAACACAACATACAGTGTGTGTGTACTGAGCCCTCAGGTGCTGGTGGGTGTATCAGTCTACAGCAGGTGTAGCTACATCAGCAGATTCCATGAATACCTGAGACATCCTCCTCCAGTGAGCCACCTCCGACTCCAGACGCATGACTTCAGACGACAGCCGGTTGATCTCCTGCTGCGACCAGAGGACGTCGCTGAAGTCCATTTCATCGCCGTGGAAGCCCTGGTGGGCCCCCGAGGGCCGGGACAGGTACGAGGAGACGGACGAGGAGGTGGTGGACGAGGCGGAGGTGGTGACGGGGAGCATCGCGGGACCGCCGGACGCCGACTGAGCCGACTGCTGCAGCTTCTGGAATTCTTCCTGGAGTCCGTTCTGCCGAGCTTTCAGGTGACTGATCTCCACCTGAGGACGCCAGAATCAGAATCAGAATCAGCTTTATTCGCCAAGTATGCTTGAACATACAAGGAATTTGACTTTAGTAAACTGTGCTCTCTTTGTACAAGGCATAAGAATCACAGAGATGATCAATCATCAGTCCTGGGAACTGTGTTGTGACATCCTGTCATTTTAAATCTTGTTGTTTTATGTGAGTAAATGACATTTTGCTGCTT
Organism: Notolabrus celidotus; assembly: GCF_009762535.1. Classification (NCBI taxonomy): domain Eukaryota; kingdom Metazoa; phylum Chordata; class Actinopteri; order Labriformes; family Labridae; genus Notolabrus; species Notolabrus celidotus. The sequence continues at coordinate 27,597,813 of NC_048293.1, forward strand.
TTGTTATGAATATATAATGCACATACGTCTTTCTGCTGCAGCAGGGATCTGTACTCTGCGGACTGTCCTTTAATCTGGATCTCAGACGCCTCATGCTTCTCCTCCAGCTCTGCATAAAGCTTCTTTAATCGCTCGTGCTGCAACAAAGAGAGAAAAGAGAGTTAGGCCATGACACAGAGAAAGGCAGGAAATGAACATCCTTCATGTCTTTGAAGGACGACGGTCTGAGGAGGTTAAGCAAAGAGGAGAGACGGTGAAGGACAACGCTGCAACACGACAATCCACTCACATCATGAAGAATAAGGATCATTTATGCAACATTTCCTCTTCTTTATATCAATTTTGGAATGTGTTTGTGTCCTATTGCTTTCTGACTTTCAGCTAAGACTCATCTGGTCTTTAAGGGCTGCGTTTTCCTGGATGGTTAAGTTACAGCTGGTCTCTAAAGCTTCCAGTAGAGGCTTCAAAAAAACAGAAGCTAATGCATGTTTCTTCTTGCTCTGCAGGAAACAGGAAGGAGAGTGAGAGACTGAGCCAAAATAATTTAGCTTTATTGACTTAACCTTTATTTCACCGTGCATGTACCTGACCAAAAACAGCAGGATGAAGTCTCACACGGAGCACCAACAACGGACAATAACAAGCAGTTGCGTCCTCAAGTGATACATTTGCAGCATTTAGCAGGAAACCGTGAACAAAGAGGAGTCAATGATCTTATACTCTGATATTTAAAATACTCCAAGATAAGAAAACTCTTTAATGTAAGGCGATCCTGCAGCTCAGACCAGGACGAGGGAGTAAAAACATTAAATGCCTATGTCATTTGGGGCAAAAAAGGGGCCTAGAGCGTGTGTTGCATAGTTCTTGCACACATAATAATCTCTCTGGTGCACAGGAAATGCATGCAAGTGTGTTCAAATCCTTCCTTTCATTCCAGAGCTGCGTCCTCGGCTGCAGAAAAGAGTCAAGTTAAAGTTTGCATGTGTTTCTCACAGAGTGACGGTGTTATAGAGGAAGGGGTGTGGGACGTATCTGCACCCTGATGATATAAAAAACATCCTGCACATAAAGCGATAGCATGAGTGGGTCTAGAAGTTAAACTGGAGTGGTTGTAGCACAGTCATCTTAAAGCCAGACCCTCTCTCTCTGTTTCTCTGCAGAGCATGTGATAGTAGAAGTCTCCTCCTGCAGGGATTAAACACTTCTTCTCTCTGCAGCTTCAAACACAGGTGAATAAAATAATGCTGAAACAGCTGCAGCAGAGTATCTGAGTCGCACAACCTGAATACAGCAAACCTATTTAAATGTAAATGTCTGCAGCTTCTCCTGCAGCTTCTCCTGCAGCTTCTCCTGCAGCTTCTCCTGCAGCTTCTCCTGCAGCTTCTCCTGCAGCAGAGAGTTCACGATGTGTTCTGTAAGCGAACGTGTCTCACCTCAGATTTCTGCGAGCCGAACGCAGCTTCCACTTCAGCCAACCTGGAATTGGACACCTGCAGCTCTGTGGCAGCATCTGCAGTTACAGGGAGAGAGACACAGAGATGAATAAATCACAACCAGCTGGAGAGGGAATATTCTGCATGATGCATTACTCCTCTCAAATCAATGAGGAATAAGATTTAGGAATAAGAAAAGAGATCTGTTTATTCTGTTAAATGTCACTTCTTCTAGAACACAAGCTTTGGATTGCTAAAACCAGAAACTAAGATTGTGACGACCTCAATCAAAGTTTGTTTGCTCAAAGGGTTAGTGTTTCTGACAGATTCACAGTGAGACTCTCTGAAGAGACAGTCCTCCTCGCTCATGTGAGTCCTTTTCTTTTAACCTCAAACATCTGTTACAACAATCAATGACTTATCAGCCTGCTTGTTTGTGTTTCAGCGAGCCTTGAGTCGTGTCTTAGACGGTTAGTTTGGCATTGAGTGTTGTGCTTGTTCTCTCTCTTTGTGTCTTTAAAAGTACTTCCATTCCTTTCTTTATACAGATAGTATTTCTATTTTTAGACAGAATTTATAGATTATATTTTAGGTTTCTACATTTATTGTCCTTACTGTCTTGGTGTCAAGTACCAGTGCAAGCTCACTTAGCAATAAAGCTTTCTTGATTCTTGATTCTTGATTGATTTATTCCTTTATTCAGAGCCTGATTAGCTGACACCGACACAGCAGCTACTCAAACACTACAAACACATCAAAGAAGACACAAAACTCTCCCCTGTGATCCCTCCAGGTGCTGCTCTCCTCAAACCTCTCTGTCTGGAGCGTCTGTCACATCGAGTGCTGTCAAAACCCTCAGAGTGTGTGGAGTGAGAGTGGGCTGTTAAACCCTCCAACACTGTCACACCATGTCTCCTTCACTACAGGAGACACTCAGAAGAGACAGAAACTGCTTTTGTCAGAGATCAAATAAGAGATGAAGAGTTCATTTGTAGAAACAGATAACTCCATTTTTATACATTTTCAAAAAACACATTTCTGTTTTATTTGATTCCTAATAAAGTTACATTTTCAAGATATCTCTGATTAGTAAAGTCATTTTGACTTAGTCAAAGTCACCCAACCTCTGTTGATTGATCTACCAGTCAGGGTAGTCAGAGGCAGACACCCTCTCCACTTTTAAGAGTAGACTTAAAACTTTCCTTTTTGATAAAGCTTATAGTTAGAGCTGGATCAGGCTTGGACCAGCTTTTGTCATGCTGCTATAGGCCTAGACTGCCGGGGGAACTGGCACACTGACACACTGGGATCCTACCTCACCCCCTTCCCCCCAACCCCTACATCACTTACTTTAACTCTGCCTGTCCCATTAAAGTTACTAACCATAGACCTTTCTGGAGTCCCTGAGCTCCCTTGTCTCGTAGATTCCTCTGAGCTGCCGTTGACGTCCTCCTGCTGTGGACGATCTGGACTCCAGCTGATACGGACGTGCTGGACTCCAGCGGCAACAGCTTCTACGACTCGTCTCATCACTATCACCTCTCTCTCTTACTCCCCTCTATCTGTCTTTCCAGACCCAACTCAGTCGAGGCATGATGGCTGTCTAACATGAGTCTGGTCCTGCTGGAGGTTTCTGCCTGTTAAAAGGAAGTTTGTCCTCACCACTGTAACTAGCTAAATACTGCGATGTGCAATGCTCATGATGGATTAAGGTGGGGTCAGACTGAGTCTTACCCTGTCTTGGTGTTGGGTCTCTGTTCATAATTTGACATAGTGTGGTCTAGACCTCCTATGTTTGTAAAAGCGTCTTGAGATAACGTTTGTTGTGATTTGGCGCGATACAAATAAAGATTGATTGATTGATTGATTGATACCAAAAGCTAGTATTACAAAAAAATATGTTTATTTGAAACATTTTTTTAATTTTTCAAAAGTGAGTCAACTGTTTTTGCAAATGAACTCTTCAAATGTAAAGACCTAAAAGTTTATAACACCTAAAAGACTTGTGAAGTGATTATTGTGATTCTGCTGAAGCTTATTTATGTTATCTGTGAAATCATTTGTGAGCATTGGTGTGACTTCAAACTCACAGAGGAGCAGAGGGGTGGAGAAAGCCCTTCACGTTAAAGGAGGGTGTTTCCATCCAGGTGTCAGTGTCCTCTGTGTTGTTGACACACAGATCAGCTTCTCTGTTGTTCATACTTTTTGAAAGAAGCTTCCTGTGTCCTTCGTTTTGTAAATAAATTCCAGTTCTTCTTGTTTTTATTGTGTGACTCCACTCATCCTCTAACCATCCTTGGGGAACGTCACAGTCATACAACGCCGGATTTGTGCAACAAACTAGGACTGAAATGGAAGAAAAGTGAGAACACTGCATGTCCTTTAACAACTTTTAATCTGGGGAATCTTGCACCACTTAACCCAGATCCATGCACCTTAGGAAGTGGGTTTGTCAGAGGCAGCAGTAGACCAGAAACTCCTGCACTCTGCTCTGTGAAATTCATGTTTTAGTCAGGAGAGTGTGTCAGCGTTGAAGTTATTTAGAACTCATGAGAGTTGTTCTTCACGTTTATCTCCAAACATTCAGGAGCTTCTACCCGGGGACATTTCTTCCTCTCTATCTGAGTCACACACCGACACACAGATCTGTACGACCCGGCTCACATGACAAACAAACACGCAGCGCCCGGCGTGCAAACAATTCTGAAGATCTGTTCAGAGCGATGTGATCTTAACAGCTGGACTGAGCTCAGCAGACACATAACAAACATAACTGCACACTGAACCCAGAGTGCTGCAGAGTATGACCCTGGTTTTTAAAGATCTGATTTGAGACTTTGTAATGATCTAAACTAGAGTTCCTGTTTGTTCTTTGAATTCACAGCAGAGATGGATTTAAAGTCTGAAACGTCCCTCCTCCCTCAGAGATAAGAACTCATGCTTCTGTGTTTTGAAGGGAGCAGTGAGTTGGAGATCTGAGACCAAAGTTCTCTTTGAGTCGATGCTTTATCTCTCCCTGTGCCGTCATACTGACGACACCTCTGAGTTTAAAACAGCTGAGGCGCTTTGGATACAAATAATCTTAAATATCAGTGATCTTCCAAATACTCAAACATCAATTTAAAATATGCATCGCTGTCTTCTTACACTCTACATGTCAAGACCTCCTTGCCTGTGTCTACCTCCCCCTCATGAACCTGATCACCCTCTCTGATCAGCTGACACGGTTTACCCAGAGCCGGTTTAGCACCCTCTCCTCTTAGAGGAGGACTCAGTGTCCATGATTTACAAAAAGAATGTCAGATTTTGATTCATCAGACCACTTCCCCTCAGTCCATCTTAAACGGGCTCAGGTCCAGAGAAGTCTCTGTGTTTCTGGATCAGGTTTATATGGTTTCCTCTTTGAATGGTCCAGCTGGTCCACAGTGACAAACTGTGTTCACTGACAACGGTTTTTGAAGTCATTTTCAGACCATGCAGTGACTTCCACTACAGAGACACATCTGTTTTTAATGCAGTGACTTCCACTACAGAGTCATGTATGTTTATAATGCAGTGACTTCCACTACAGAGTCATGTCTGTTTAATGCAGTGACTTCCACTACAGAGTCATGTCTGTGTTTAATGCAGTGACTTCCACTACAGAATCATGTCTGTGTTTAATGCAGTAGCTTCCACTGCAGAGTCATGTCTGTTTTTAATGCAGTGACTTCCACTACAGAGTCATGTCTGTTTATAATGCAGTGACTTCCACTACAGAGTCATGTCTGTTTAATGCAGTGACTTCCACTACAGAGTCATGTCTGTTTATAATGCAGTGACTTCCACTACAGAGTCATGTCTGTGTTTAATGCAGTGACTTCCACTACAGAATCATGTCTGTGTTTAATGCAGTAGCTTCCACTGCAGAGTCATGTCTGTTTTTAATGCAGTGACTTCCACTACAGAGTCATGTCTGTGTTTAATGCAGTGACTTCCACTACAGAGTCCTGTCTGTGTTTAATGCAGTGACTTCCACTACAGAGTCATGTCTGTTTTTAATGCAGTGACTTCCACTACAGAGTCATGTCTGTTTTTAATGCAGTGACTTCCACTACAGAGTCATGTCTGTTTTTAATGCAGTGACTTCCACTACAGAGTCATGTCTGTTTATAATGCAGTGACTTCCACTACAGAGTCATGTCTGTGTTTAATGCAGTGACTTCCACTACAGAATCATGTCTGTGTTTAATGCAGTAGCTTCCACTGCAGAGTCATGTCTGTTTTTAATGCAGTGACTTCCACTACAGAGTCATGTCTGTGTTTAATGCAGTGACTTCCACTACAGAGTCCTGTCTGTGTTTAATGCAGTGACTTCCACTACAGAGTCATGTCTGTTTTTAATGCAGTGACTTCCACTACAGAGTCATGTCTGTTTTTAATGCAGTGACTTCCACTACAGAGTCATGTCTGTTTTTAATGCAGTGACTTCCACTACAGAGTCATGTCTGTGTTTAATGCAGTGACTTCCACTACAGAGTCATGTCTGTGTTTAATGCAGTGACTTCCACTACAGAGTCATGTCTGTTATTAATGCAGTGACTTCCACTACTGAGTCACGTCTGTTTTTAATGCAGTGACTTCCACTACAGAGTCATGTCTGTGTTTAATGCAGTGACTTCCACTACAGAGTCATGTCTGTCTTTAATGCAGTGACTTCCGCTACAGAGTCATGTCTGTGTTTAATGCAGTGACTTCCACTACAGAGTCATGTCTGTGTTTAATGCAGTGACTTCCACTACAGAGTCATGTCTGTCTTTAATGCAGTGACTTCCACTACAGAGTCATGTCTGTTTCTAATGCAGTGACTTCCACTACAGAGTCATGTCTGTTTTTAATCCAGTGCCTTCCACTACAGAGTCATGTCTGTTTTTAATGCAGTGACTTCCACTACAGAGTCATGTCTGTTTTTAATGCAGTGACTTCCACTACAGAGTCATGTCTGTTTTTAATACAGTGACTTCCACTACAGAGTCATGTCTGTTTTTAATGCAGTGACCTCCACTACAGAGTCATGTCTGTTTATAATGCAGTGACCTCCACTACAGAGTCATGTCTGTTTTTAATGCAGTGACTTCCACTGCAGAGTCATGTCTGTTTTTAATGCAGTGACTTCCACTGCAGAGTCATGTCTGTTTTTAATGCAGTGACTTCCACTGCAGAGTCATGTCTGTTTTAAATGCAGTGACTTCCACTACAGAGTCATGTCTGTTTTTAATGCAGTGACTTCCACTACAGAGTCATGTCTGTTTTTAATCCAGTGCCTTCCACTACAGAGTCATGTCTGTTTTTAATGCAGTGACTTCCACTACAGAGTCATGTCTGTTTTTAATGCAGTGACTTCCACTACAGAGTCATGTCTGTTTTTAATACAGTGACTTCCACTACAGAGTCATGTCTGTTTTTAATGCAGTGACCTCCACTACAGAGTCATGTCTGTTTATAATGCAGTGACCTCCACTACAGAGTCATGTCTGTTTTTAATGCAGTGACTTCCACTGCAGAGTCATGTCTGTTTTTAATGCAGTGACTTCCACTGCAGAGTCATGTCTGTTTTTAATGCAGTGACTTCCACTGCAGAGTCATGTCTGTTTTAAATGCAGTGACTTCCACTACAGAGTCATGTCTGTTTTTAATGCAGTGACTTCCACTACAGAGTCATGTCTGTGTTTAATGCAGTGACTTCCACTACAGAGTCATGTCTGTGTTTAATGCAGTGACTTCCACTGCAGAGTCATGTCTGTGTTTAATGCAGTGACTTCCACTACAGAGTCATGTCTGTGTTTAATGCAGTGACTTCCACTACAGAGTCATGTCTGTTTATAATGCAGTGACTTCCACTACAGAGTCATGTCTGTTTTTAATGCAGTGACTTCCACTACAGAGTCATGTCTGTTTTAATGCAGTGACTTCCACTACAGAGTCATGTCTGTTTTTAATGCAGTGACTTCCACTACAGAGTCATGTCTGTTTATAATGCAGTGACTTCCACTACAGAGTCCTGTCTGTGTTTAATGCAGTGATTTCCACTACAGAGTCATGTTTGTGTTTAATGCAGTGACTTCCACTACAGAGTCATGTCTGTGTTTAATGCAGTGACTTCCACTACAGAGTCATGTCTGGAAACACTTTGGACCTAAAGGTATCTTCCTGCCTGTGATTGAATCCTCACCTGGAGAGGTGTGCTCTACCTTCCACAGGTGTGTCAAACTAAGTGTTCCACATGCACACACACTTACCTCCTACTTCCTCCACCCCTTCCAGCAGCATGTCTTTGGTAAAGTTGGAGATCTGTCCCGATAGAGAGGTCAGGCTCCCTCCGACCTGGCCCAGGGACTGACCCAGGCCGGAGCCGATCCCACCCAGCCACGATGTCATCTCCTCCGGGCGTCCCAACAACAACAAAGCGGGGCCGAGGAGGACGAGGGGTCGGGGCTAACTAGCTTAGCTTAGACTCCGGATCTGAGGACTGTGTCATGAAGCTGTGAACTGGACTCTACAGAAACATGTAGATCAGGTTTAAGGGTCTTAGAGGAAGTGGTTCTGAGGCACAGAGACTCATTAACTCAGGTAATCACAGCTGATCGGCCGCCTGGAGGAATTTATCAAGCTAGCTAACTAACCGACCAAACATGGCGACAGACCGGCTCCTGGGTCAAATAACGGATCAGGATTCAGGTCCCTGTAGTCCACTTAGAGTCCTGGAGGAGGTTTTCAGGAGGTATTCAGCCCCTCAGAACAACACAGCGTCCAGAAAGTGCCACCTCAACTGCAGCCATTATTATCAGCTCGGCTGCGGCTGTCAGGTTTGACGTGGACACAGAGAGGGCCGCGGTGCATTGTGGGATACTGGAGGACCAACAATCCAGGGTGCGTTCAGGGACCTCACATAACGGTGGGAGAGTGGAAGCTCAGCTGTTTGTTGAACAATAACACTAAATATTATAACAAATTAATGTTTATTGATTTATTTATTTAGTTGTATTGTATTATACTTTAATTTTATATTATTAATTTGAATTCTAATGTATTTTAAATGTAATTACTGTAATTAACTAACATTGATATACCGTCTTTTTTATTGAATATGGTACAATAGCTTTGGCTTTACAGGTTAATCCAACTCATTGTATTTTATATCACCTTTCATATATACCAGCATGCAGCCCTGAATGCTGCAAGGTCACAAAGGAACAGAAACCAGAATATAAATTGCTTTAGAAAAAATATAGAAGACTAGAACAAGAAAGAAGAAGATTATCAAACAGTTATTTAAAACAATTGAATTAAAAGCATTACAGTAAAAAAAAAACCTCAATGATATACACTACCAGTCAAAAGTTTGGACACACCTTCTCATTCAAGGGTTTGTATTATTTTAATTATTGTAAACACTGTAGATTAATACTGAAGGCATCAAAACTATGAAAGAACATATATGGAATTATTTAATTTTTTTTAAAAAGTGTTAAACAAATCAGAATATGTTTTATATTTTAGATTCTGTAAAGTAGCCCCCTTTTTCCTTCATGACAGCTTTGCACACTCTTGGTATTCTCTCAGTCTGCTTCATGAAGTGGTCTCCTGGAATGGTTTCTAATTAACATGAGCCTTGTCAAGAGTTCATTTGTAGAATGACTTGCCTTCTTAATGTGTTTGAGACCATCAGTTGTGTTGTTCAGAGGTAGGGTTAATACACAATGGAGAGCCTTATTTGACTACTGTTGTAATCCAGATTATGAACAAAACCAGATTATTTCATAGTTTTGATGTCTTCAGTTTTAATCTACAATGTTGAAAATAATTAAAATAAATAAAAACCATTGAAGGAGAAGGTGTGTCCAAACTTTTGACTGGTAGTGTGTAAAACAAAATCAAAAATACATTTTGTAAAATGTTAAAAAAAGACAAAAAATATGTCAGAGATGAAAGTATACAAAAAACTATAATTAAAAAAATACCAAAAACTATTAAATTACTTCATATTAATAAATAAAAAAAGATAAGAGTTTGTCATTTTGATATCCAGACGCAGCGACCTCCAGAGTTTGGGGCATAATACACAAAATATTCACTTGTTCCTTTCACATGAGGATTTTTTTAAAGTAAGGGATTTAAGGATCTAATGATCCAGTTTGGACATAAAATAAAATATATTTTATTTATGGAGAAGTAAGGTCATGTAGAGCTTTATAAACAAAGGGAAGCAATAGGATGTCTGTGCAGTGATTTAAGCTGTGGGGTTGTTTCAATCTGTTTTAGTTTTTCAGTTAATATCCTGGCAGCATCATTCTCAACACGTTGTAGTTGCTTCATTTCAAATAAGCACAAGGGTGGCTAAGTGTGCTCTCATGGAGGAAATGTCTGCAACATGTTGGGTTTGATGTGGATACTTTATATCAGATTAACCATCAATAGTTCAGAAAATATTACATTTAGTAGAGAAATTGTGTCAGAAATAAATGTGAAAAAGGTTTGAATAAGAAAAGAAGTATTAAACGCTTCAGCTCTATTCACTTTTCTTCACATATCTGCAGCATGAGACTCAGAAATATCACATCATGATTAAACGTGACTTTGTAGACAGAGATCAAAGCAATACAGTGACATTAAAGATGTGAGACTGAGATCATCTTTGAGAAAACGTCCAGGATGCTTAGTTTCTTTGTACTCATTTATTAAAAGAATCTTTTTTACATAGTGTTAAATACAATCTCTCCAGAGGACAGAGGTCTGAAGCAGACGATGAGAACGGGTGTGTTTGATTTAATGTCCTTTCAACAGACCACCAACACAATATATATTTATATATATCACTCTGCAATTACTTTAAAACTCGTCAGTTCAGACAGCCGTCGGGTATCGATCCTCAGTTTGAAACAAAAAAAGAAGAAATAACTTTAATTCTAAGCATTTATGTGCAAATCAGGTAAAGTCAGGACCCAGGCTCCGTGTGTCCCAGCAGCTCGTACTGTCCGTACACCGAGGGCTGCAGTGAACAAACATCTCAACACACACCAGGAGGATTCAAGTCTTCATCTCCCGTCAGGATGATTGTGATGCATCTCTGGTGTGTAGGTCAGGAGGACTATCATGACCCACAGGTGCAGGATCGCCTGTGCAGAGAGGACAGTGTCATTAACCAGCATCCAAATACTAAACCACAAGCAGCTTTTCAAACACTCACCATGTACAGGATGACGAATATTCTGGCCATCGGGTAACGCCGCAGGAAGATCCCGAGTCTGATGCTGGAACAGTAAGATTCAAGGGTCATGTCAGACTCAGGGAAGTGTTAAAGAAAAGGATGTGAGGAGAAGAAGAATCAAAGGTACCTGAAGCGGTCGATGGTGCTGGCTGCCTTGCGTACTTGTCCGTACATGCCTGGAGCGTCCTGATCGCTGAACAGGACCGGAGTGCTTCTCTGTCGCGCCCCTTCAAAAGTAACACACAGAAAATTACTCCATCATGAAAAGCTTGACTGTATGACACCACCCTCTCCTCCATCATCCTCTCCTACCTGCTCCCTCCAGACCGCTCATGTTGATGGCCTGCCCTCCGCTCTGCCCCCCCTGAGCGTTCTTCAGCTGCTGCTCCAGACGCTCCAGCTGGAAGACCAGAGAGCTCTTCTCTGTGCCCAGAGCCTCCAGCATGGTCTGCTTCTGGATCAGGGTCTCCGTCAGCTGGTGGAGACGGTTCTCCAGCTCCGCCTGGCTGTTGCTGAGAGTCTTGTTGGTCAACTGGAAGAGTGAATCAGAACACTGTGTTACAACTTTCTTCTTCCCGACAGACATCTACATGTGACACACGAGGGACCGACCTGGTTCCTGAGTTTCTGGATTTCATCTTCCCGGTCCTTGACTCTGCTCTGCAGGGTGGCTTTTGCTCGATGTTGCTCCTCCTCCACGTACTGCAGCTCCTGAGAGTTGATGGATGCACTTTTATTAAAAACACATCTCACAGTTTGTGGTTTCTCACATCTTCTCTCCTCTTACCTGTTTGTAGCGCTCCATCTCAGCCTCCACCTCCTGCTTAGCTCTGTGCTGTGCAGCCTGTTGCTCCTCTAACTGCACCTGCTGCTCCCTCCAGGTCTCTGCTTCTGTGAGACCCTGATTCTCCAAATCCTGTACAAGGAAAAACACTTGAATATCTTCACTGCGGTTTGAATTTGAACGTTCTCTGATCAGACTTTCTGTCACTTGAAAAGTCTCACCTGGATTTCTATCCGCAGTGTGTGCACTTGTCCCTGCAGCTTCTGGATCTCCTCCCTCTGCAGTTCCTTATCGTGACGCAGATCCTCCAGCTCCAGAGACATCGCCCCGCTGCCGTCCAGAGTGTCCAGACCGGATCCTTCCTTCAGGCTGCTGATCAACTTCTCTTTGGACTGCATTCAGACACAGGAGACACAACCGTTCTGAATCTGTTTGAAAACGACTGCAGCTATAAAAAACGATCGTCTGAACGCAGAGAGAGAACAGAGTCGATCTTACCTGCAGGATGCGTGAAGCTTTGTGTTTGTAGTCCTGTAGCTCCTGTTTGGCGCTCTCAGCTGCATTTTTGGAACTTTTCAGTTGCTGCTGGAGATCATCGGCCCGGAGCTTCTCCTCTGCAGCCCGCCGCTCGGCTGCGGTCACCGTCTCCGCGAGGGTCTGCCTCTCAGCCTCCACTTTGGACAGACGACCAGCGTACTCGCTCTGCACAAGAAAAGAGAGAGAATCAAGTCGTCAAAGAATCCTCCGTGCAAACTAAACCGGATGAAAAGCAGAGGAAAAGGAATGACTTTGTGTTTACCTGCATCTGCCGGAAGTTGTCCTGTTCCCTCCTGAGGGAGAGGTCAGCCTCACGCAGTCTCTCCTGGATGGTTTCCAGAGCCTGGTTATGCATGCTGCTCCCCTGTGAGTGGTCCTGAATGATCCTGAAAGAAAACCAAACGATGATGAAGACTTCAAACAACTCCTGAAAGATGGATTCATTCTGCACTTTCAAACTCTCATAAGAGTGCATACCTCGACTTCTCCCTCTGAACCTCGTCTAATGCAGCGTTACGAGTCTTCAGCATCTGATCCGCTTCATCCAGTCGGATCTTCAGGACCGCAAGCTGACCGTCTTTGGCAGAGAGGGTTTCTGTGAGGTCATCAACCTGCGACCGAAATTCCCGTAACATCCTGTCGCTCTGAGACTGCTCCGAGTTCCGCCGGTCTGCTCGAAGGCGGGTCTGGTTCAGCTCTAAGGGAGTGCACGAAAAACCGTTAAATCAACACAGAGGGAGAGAGGAGCAGACGTGAAGACTGCAGCTGTGAGGTCTCATGTCTCACCCTCTTGGAGGTCTTTTGCTCTCTGGATGATTGAAGCCATCTCCTGGTTGAGGGAGGACACCTCGCTACGCAGCAGCTGGTTCTCCAGACGCAGACTGGACATGATCTGACTCTGAGGCTCCTCTGAGGGAGGAGGAGGAGGAGGAGGAGGAAGAAGAGGAGAGGGCTCCTGTCTGCTGGACTCCTGAGGGACGGCCAAGCCTGAGTCTGAACTCTCAGGTGTTTCTGCAGCAGAGATCAGAAAAACATCGTTCAGACAGAAGCACTGAAAATGATTCATAGAAAGGAGGTGACAGAGTGGCTGCTTCTGTTGCTCATGAAACATCACGTGACATTATCAGGAGAGAGCGGCAGGATAAAGACACATTTGAGATACAAATACTGTCATCCTCAGGCTACATAAACAAAATAAATTTAGAGCTTCAGAAATAAGAGAACAGATCAGAGACGGACCGGACATGGATCAGGTGGAATTTGTCCGTCAGAGCTGTGAGGGGGGAAGGTGTCGGACCAAGTGGCTGACGGCACGCCTAAGGACATTATTAACTCCAAATAATAACAGCTGATATTTATATAGTGCCTTTCAAGAAACCCGAGGTCGCTTCACAGGGTCAGGTAGGGGGTCTGGGGGGTAGGTGGGGATATCTAACAGGGAAAGGCCTTGAAGAAAAGGTGTGTTTTGACTGCTTCTTTAAAAGTGTCCAGGGTCGGGGCGCTGCGGATGTAGGGAGGGGAGAGTTCCACAGAGTAGGGGCTGCCACACTGAAGGCTCTGTCCCTGAAGGTCCACAGCTTAGTCCAGGGGATGGAGATGGAGATGGAGAGGAGACCCAGGTCCGAAGACCTTAGGTTCCGGGATGGAATGTGTTGGTGGAGGTGGAGGAGGTCAGCCAGGTATTGGGGGGCGAGGGCATGCAGGGATTTGTAGGTGAGGAGGAGGAGCTTATAGGTGATGCGGTACTTTACAGAGAGCCAGTGGAAGTGAATGAGAGTCGGGGTGACCAATAAAAATGAACATTAAAACACGTTTGAGTGTTAAAAGAAAGCAGAGTGAGATTTTTTTAGTCTGAAAGCCATCTCAGGATGTCCAGGAGAAGATCAGAGTAAACTTGTGATGTGAATCTTTGGACACAGGGGGCGCCAAAGTTCTCACAGCAGCTTTAAGACTCCTACCTTGACTTTGTTCTTTCGCCGAGCTCTCCTCCGATGTTTTGACGCTGTGAGCAGACAGAGAGCTCATACTGGAGGCCCTGGAAACCCCCCTGGTGGAGGGTGGCGTGGACGGGGCGGATGGAACCGTATGAGGTGTGGTGGAACGAGGCGGTGTCAGGTTCTGGGCCTCCATGACCGGCACCACCGCTTTCACAAGTTCTCTTCTTGAGTCCCGCCTGCTGCTGTCAGGAGGATCCGAGCTGTTCAGAAAGTCAAACAACATGTCGTCGTCCACGTCCTGCTCGCTCTTTTTGGGCCTCACAAACCCAGACGAGGGTTTGGCAGAGTTCGGGGCGCCGCTGTTCGAAGCGGAGGCGGTGCTGGGCACGTTGGCGGTGCCGGCCAGCAGAGTCGCACTGGATCTCTTGATGTTTCCAGCGGCTGAAGAGATGAAGCTCGGGGCATCGTGAGAGGAGGAATAGGTGTGATGTGATACAGCTGTGCTGGTCTTATAATCTGAAGTGTTGTACTCTGGTTTGATGATTGATTCTCCTTCATACGGGGAGGAGAAGGAGGACGATCTCTCCTGGTTGAGGGTCAGGGCGGTAGCAGCTCCCTGGTCCACTTTATTCAGGAAGTCTTCAGCTTTACCGGCCAAGTCAGTGAACCAGGACATGATGATCCTGGAGGCGGAGACACAGACACACGGTTTAAAGAACCTTAGATGTCAGCTGCTCATCAATCATGACTCAGAGACACTGGATAGACTTTATGGGCATGGATATATGTCTCTATCTGTCTCCTCTCTTTCTCATGTTTGCAGCTTTAAACATCCTCATCTCTGTCTTCTTACATTTACATCTATACAGCTGCTAATATTATATTTCTAACAGTCTAGTAATGGCAAAACAGTCGCCATCTCTTCTGATAACACATTGATGAATAGACACAAACAGGATGGAGTCATGATGCTGAAATCAGGAGTCTGATCGATGATAGAAACAGACCTGAGGACAGCTAATAACACGACATGACTGATGAGTTAGTGTCTTAAATTAGACTTATTTAGTTCCTGTAAAGATTCCCATAATGTAAAATGACAAGAGTCATCCTCCTCTGCGCTGACGTAGTCCTAAAGTAAAGTAAACACAGCTGATTTCAGATTAACTCCATTAATGCTAAAGCTAACATGCTAGCTGTCTCGTAGTGAATCTTCCTCTCACCGGTTAACGGGACCGTGAAGTCTGAAAACGTCTCCGGTCAGCTGCCCACCGCCGCGGGGTGAAGAGTCAACATGTAAGAGAAACTCAATCCAAACAAACTCAGTGTAAAGTCAGAATCTGTCACAGAGGATGTCAGGGATCTTCTCAATACGTGGACCAGGAAGCGCTACAGAGCGAGGACCCCAAACAGAGCGCCCGATGAGCCGCCTGATTAAAAATTAACCAATGGGCTTTACAATAAACACAACCCTCCTTCTATCTGTGTGTACAGTGTGATGTACACACTACAATGATGTCATGACACTTTCAATATTAAATAATAAGGAAGAGGATTAGGGCCACTGTAAAAAATATTTTGAGGGCTGCAAGGAAGCCATTTTTTAGGTGTACTATTTTATTTAATTTTATTCTGAAATTAAATTCAGAATTCTGACTTTAACCTCAGAATAATACTTAAAAATACCATTGTAAACACATTTTATTTGCTTACCAGTCTTCCAAAAAATGTCAGTGGCCTTAATTCTCTCCTGTAAAATAACATAAAAATAATAAGTATTGAAACATCTTTGTAACATAAAGAGAATATAGTAAATAGAAGAGTGCCATCCAGAAGTGAAGTTTGAGTTTGAATGTTTATTATCAACAATCAAATGTACAATTAACAAAAAGCATAGTAGTAGTTGTTTGACACAGACGTTCAGCAGAGAAAATTGAAAATGGAGAAAACATATTTTAACTTTACAATGCCTACCTTTTATGGTAGGACAGGTGTGCCATTGTAAAAATACTGTCTAGTAATTTTTATCAGTACACAGTTCATCTAAAAAATTTAGAATGTAATATTTTCAATGAATTATTTAACAAAGTAAATATCTAATATATTATAGTCTTATTACACACAAACTAGCATGTTTCCAGTATTTAATTAATATAACTTAAAGGAAAGAAAAGACTTGATAATATAAGGCTACTGCATTTTGACTTACCTTACTGAAATTGATTAATTTAAAAAAAATCTAACCTTTTTTGACCCTTTAATTTCTTGAGATGCAATAATATCATCTTATAAAAAGGAAAAAAGGTTGACCTTCATCTATTTTTGAAGCTATACTCACAACTTTACAAACTACAATTGTGTTTAAATATGCATCAAATTAAAAATGTGTTACTGAAATACCTTTAGTCCTACATTTTGTGATAGACCTTAAATATTTTCTATATGTTAAAGAAAAAATAGTTAACTGCAATACAATTACACTGACATAGATTAAGTTATCCCTTTAGAAAAGTAAGAGAGAATGTTTTCAGGAGAAAGAATTATAATTCAGGATAAAACACACATAACAAGAGGACTTACATGTAGATGCAAGCTACAGTTGCTTACAGCTGAATTAAACCCAGGTAAATAATATTTGTAACATGTATAAAAAAAATGAAAGACTCCATAACACCAACATGACTTCAATGACATTATGTATTTGAACTCCAGTGACCTTTTGGTTTCTGTATTGATCTCATTAAGTCTTCACATTCTCATCCTCAGATCAGAAATGACACAAACTGACAAAGTTACGAAACAGTGCCTCTTTATTTTTTCCGCACTCACTCCAAAATGCATATTTACATGGCATGCCACATCAATACAGGAACTGACTATGGACACAATCAATAACACGAAGAATCTGCTCTGGAAGTCGAGGGGAGGGGAATGTTTTCCCATAAACAACCAAGAGAAAAACAGAACTGAAGCAACACTTGTATAACCAGGCCAGCCATAGAAAAGGTTCCTTTTGAATTTAGTTGTTTCAAAGACTTAAAAAGGGACAAATGTCTTTCCCCGCGTGTGCTCAACTTCTCACATTTGTCATGAGGGGCCGGCGGCACATACGAGTCCAAGATCTAAACTTTGCCATAAAACACAAAGCTGTTAAAATTCAGGATGGACTGCAAACTGCGCAGATTCAGGGGGAGTGGGGGGATTTACAACAGTCATCCATGTAAGAACACGCTGGTAATCTCCATCAGAGCTCCAGTCCAGTCGTCTCAAAATGCCTCAACAATCTAAGTCTTCTAAGATAGTGTCCTTGTTCAAGGTAATAATCCACAAGCGCTGTGTCCTTTCAGAAAAATAAAAAGACATTAGAGGAGTGGAATCCAGAAGATCCAAAATTGCGGGTAAAGAAGTTAAATACATAAAAAAGAAACACAACTCAACGTACGAGTTTGTGTGTGAGGATGAAAAATAAACAAAAACAAACATCTGGACAAATTTCTTCTGAGAGATCCTTTGAGAAAAAATCTTTGCTCCATCAGTATTTCCTCTGTGTTCGGATAAACAGTCTGTCGTATGAACATTCAAACACACGTCCTCTGGGAGTCATTCACACACACTCACACACACACACTTGCTCTCTCACACTCACACTCACTCTCTCTCACACACACACAGCCAATTACATATGCAGTGTGGTTTCTGAATGACAGGCTTGCCCACGTCAGATCAGCCCCCTCCTCTTCTTGTAGTCCTCCAGGTTGAGGGACCTGCGGGGGGCACCGTCCTTCACCGGCAGTGCGTTGGAGCTTACAGACAGAGACTTGGCCTCTGCAGGACAGGGGAGCAAAATACAGGTTATTAAAAACATCATTATTATTAAAGCAATGACATCGAGCAGGATAACACACAAGGAAGAAACCTCTCACCTGCGTTGGGGACCTGGAGGTCAATCTTAACGTCGAAATCATGAACTTTGAACAAGTCCTCTGAGAGGTCAGTGGTTGGCTTGGGGAGGTCTTTGTCTTTTGAGTTTGCTTGACCCTAAAATGCAGCAAATGAAAGAACAATCAGATCATTAATGAAATAACATTTACAGTTATTTTAACATCACAGAGTTCACACTCCAAAACACTGAGCGTCTCCTCTCACCAGTTTGTTCTTGTCGCCTGCAAGATCTGATGCTGATCCAGAGCCGTACTTCTGGTTCAGGTGGGCCAGGATAGCTGCGTGGACTGACGGGTCTCTGGCCTGCAGGACCAAAAGATACAGACAGGTTTAACAGACTATCAATGTTAGATTCAGCATTATTACACCACAGAGAAAAGAATAGACCTTACATTAGACACCATGGTGGGCTTGCACTGTCTTCGTGTGAAAGGATCCATTTGTTGGTTTTTGGAGTTTTGTCCTTCAGCCTGAGGAAACATAAACCAGAAGCATGTTCAACATCTGAAGGAAGGCAGTATTTCAGCTTATCAGATAACTGTGTGTTTAATATTTGCAAACATAAAGAAACATAAAATATGAACAGGAAACTTTTATCAGGTAACATCAATGCAGTCGTGTCACACCCGTCAGTGCAAACACGACGTGCAGGATGTGAACAGGATGCAGAACTGAGGCTGTGAAAAACTACATTATCAGACCCTTTCTTCTTTAAATTAATATTTCAAAGAAGCTTCTGCAGTTATTTATTAAACAGAACAGCTTAAAAGAGACAGGAGACTCCAGAGAGGAGAGACTGTCTCTTTATACAGGGCACCTGATCCGCTGACTCAGCTAAACCAGCGCCCCCTGCTGGTCTTGTTATGAATACTATCAATCATTTCCTGGTGTAATAAATATTGATGATATCAGCTCCCAGTAGACTCATCTTCTGATTGTGAAACTAATGCAGGTAGCAAAATATCTAATCTGCCTAAAGCTGCATTAAACAGAATGATGCACATTATTTAGAAACCACGGGTATCAAATGTATCACATTAAAATGTTAAATGTATACAGTACATGTTTCAGGTTGTGTTTGCTGCATGTACTAACACTGTGAAAGAAAAATTTGTCTTTTATTTTATTTTTTTTGTCTTGTTTTGCTTTGTTTTGATAATGTTTTCTGTGAGCATTATGGGTTTATTTTCTTTGTGGGTTTTTTGTGTATTGTGAAATCTTTATTTAAGAATAAATATATTGAAAGAGAAACCACGGACGCAGGCTGCAAAGCAAGTTCCTCAATTAAGGGGTCGACAATAAAACTTCCATTTTTGAAGCATTTTTTTTATAATTCTTTAATTCCCACATTTTGTTTACAATCCTGACCTTTGATTAATATTTTTGTATTTATTTATTTTTATTTTCTTGTTATTATTGAAGAATTTTGTTGTCTTACAGTTTTGTTATAAGTGTTCAACTTTTGTCAAATTCTGTCAAAAAGGTTCTAATATACAACGTTCATAAAAAAAACAAAAAACAATCCAGACCTTTAAATTAAACATAGAAAGTAATAATGATATTCAGTGTGAAGGTGAAAGAGTTAAACACTTACCACGAGAGCTTTCTCTGATTCCACGATGTTCCAGCTTCTGTTCCTCTGATTGATGTAGCTGAAGGATTCAAAATAATAGATAACAAGAGTTAAAGATATTTCTCTCATAAAATCACAACAAATTATTTTATTTAAAAAATATATAAATGTGCAATTTTCTTAATTTCCTCCCATGGAGCTTTTAAAATATTTCAAAGAGTAAAATAAAGGGTAAAGATGTTCTCAGAAGTTAACAGAAGAGGCGTCTTGAACTCAGCTTACTTCAGTTTATTCTTTTACATACTCTGTTTCTTTTAATTAATCCTCATCCACTTAAAACTTTATCATATACACTTAAGTTCTATTAGTTTGGCAGGTCCTTTCAGTATTATTATTATTATACAAAACGAGTAAGGGGCGGACACTTTGGCCCTGTGCAAAACAAATAAAATAAAGATCAAATAAAAATAAAATAAAGATCAAATAAAAATAAAATAAAGATCAAATAAATATCAAATAAAGATCAAATAAAATAAAATAAAGATCAAATAAAATAAAATAAAGATCAAATAAAGTAGAATAAAATAAAATAAAGATCAAATAAAATAGAATAAAATAAAATAAAGATCAAATAAAATAAAATAAAGATCAAATAAAATAGAATAAAATAAAATAAAGATCAAATAAAATAGAATAAAATAAAATAAAATAAAGATCAAATAAAATAAAATAAAGATCAAATCAAAGATCAAACCTGATAGCAGAGATGCTCTTTGTCCTCTGTCTGTCGAGTGCTTCTGCTCTCTCCTCCAGCTCGTTCAGCTCATCCTGGATCACCTTGACTTTGTCACCGTCTCCGCTCTCTTCTGCCATCGCCTTCAGTCAGAAATGACAACAGTAACATTAAAAACGCAGGAAATGTGTTTATATTTATGTGGATTCATCATTAAGAAGAGTTTATATTTGACTTTAAAGCCCATGTGAGAGATCTTTAGTTTGTTATGGATGCATTTTTATCAGCAACAAGACAGGTGATTCCTAGATTGTAATTTTGAATGCTTGTAGCTGCAGGACGAGGTCAGCAGAGGTTAAAGGGACCACTTTATGCACAGAGAAAGTTCCTCACAGGAGCTTTAAATAAGCTACCAAGAGTATCACAAGCTGTATCTTACCTTATCTTTAAGTAACTGTGTTTTCTTCATGGCGTAATTCGGCGGTGCTTTTCGGAATCTGTCCTTCTCTTTAACAATCTGCAGCGAGAAAAACAACAAAAGGTAAGATTTCTATTCGCCCTGAAGCCGAACAGATCGAGTAACATGCAGGAGAAGCTGCCTTACATCCTCTATGTCTTTGTCATTGAACTTGTAGTTCATAGCTTCTTTGATGGACTGCTCCTTTTTGGTGATTTCGTCAAGAGTCGGTACTTGCATCACAGCGTCCAGCATCTGAAGAAGAGAAGAGGAACTTGAACTTTCATTTCAAGGTTTTAATATCTGGCTTAGTGAGTGTCCTTTAAAAAAAATCACATATTCTAGAGTACAAGATGTTAGAGATGCTCAAATAGCTGCATCAATCTGATCCCTGCAGAGGAATGCAAACACTTTTCAAACACTCACCGCTTCTTTCCACTTCATGAACTCGTTTTCTGTGAACTCCTGATTTGACACAAACTCCAGCCTGAACACCCGTGTGTCGCCGCCATGCCTGCCGAGGATACAAAGGTCAAAAAGGTCACATGTTTGAAGAAACGGTTCTTGATTACCAAAAGGTACAATGTATGCAGTGTTGATAATTCAGCACCAACCTTAACTGTAGTCCTTTGTTTGTTCGTGTCGTCCCGAGCTGGTAAATCTTCGCCGTCTCTACCACGTCCACGATTTCAGCAACCTTTAGAAAAAACAAGGGGAGGAGCAAAACTCAGTCAAAGAATCTCATGAAGAAACAGATCTACAGTCACATTCTGAACCAGAAGCTGCCTTTGGTCTTTGGTGCCCAGGAGTGGTATCGATATATTTTGATTTTTACGAGTATCAAATCAAAGTTCAACATTCTGGTCTCGTTCCACCTCGACCTTGAAACCGGGCTTACCCTATAAACTGGTTTACTGCTGTTGTTCCCGATCCCTATCCTCACAAAGCAGCCCGTCACCGTCTTCGCAAAGAAGGGCATGTGGCACCAGCGCTCCAGCTTGTGTCTGGACAGGCGGATCCTGTTGAGCTCATCAGGTAGTGAGACCGGCTGAGACTTGGGCGGAGTTTCTTCTTTTCTGTTCGCAGAATAAAAAACATCAGAGAGTTTAAATCAAGAGGAAACAAACCTGTGATGATTGTTTTGCTTTAATGTGAAGAGAATGAAACATACTCGTCGTCATCATAAGACGATGAGCGGGAACTCCGGTCGCTTTTCACTGACGACTTGTCGTCGTCTTCCTCCTCCTCTTCTTCGTCATCAGAGTACACCTCGCTCGTCTTTAGGGGCTGCCGCTTGGCGAGAAGTTCAGCTGCTCAGCAAAGAGATGAAACGTCAGATCATGGAACCATAAAAACACGACACGATGAAGTTAAAGTCACACCAACCTGTTTTATTCTTCTTCTTCTCACGCTCAGCCTTCAGCTCCTCCATGGCCTGAGACTTTTTGTCAAGCTTCTCATCCCGCTTGGATCGTCTCTCCTTGTTGTGGGACATGACCTGGAGGGAGGAGGGTGTTACAGTCACACAGAGTCAAACGCAGGATTTAAAACTTGTGTTAGAAATGAATTCATATGTTGTTGTTTCTCATGCTGTATTGACTGCAGATCGCTGGTGTATCTGTCTCTGCAGATTTCGAGTTTCACTGATACATTTCAATCTGGTGACTTCAGCGTTATGATCTTAAAAGGATGCTTAATAACTACATGTTTGTGCAGATTTGTAATAAGTGAGAACTCTGTCAGGTCTGTCTTCAAGATATGTAAAGAAAGCATCTTTAAAAATGTTGTTTTTGGAGTTTGGGGAATCTCAATCCTCGTAAGATTTTGCATCCAATGTGTGCTTTGTTTTTCACCTGTAGTGAAGCACAATCATGTCCTTGAACTCACCACTTGTGTGTCTGGGACCTGGGATAGCTTCCTTTTTTCCTGCTCCTCCTCCTGCTTCTTCTTCTTCTCCTCTTTCTCCTTCTTCTTTGCCGTCTTCAGTTTCTTCTTGATTTCAAAACTGTCGACACAAACAGCAAGTTGTTGAGAAATCAGGGGAAATTCAAGCAAGAACAAAATCTAAATTCCTTT
Source organism: Notolabrus celidotus (assembly GCF_009762535.1). Lineage (NCBI taxonomy): Eukaryota > Metazoa > Chordata > Actinopteri > Labriformes > Labridae > Notolabrus > Notolabrus celidotus. The sequence goes on from NC_048293.1 coordinate 27,620,532, forward strand.
CAAATGTCTCCTGGTGCATGCATTCGACTGATATTTTATAGTTTGATCTTATTTTTTCACATATTCCATGTTAAAACAGCATGCAACACAAGCAAGGGTCTGCAACTAAATCAGCTTAAGTGCATTGTTGCCCATCGGAGTGACCTTAACGACAGCAAGTGACGCAGCAGGAAGTGATGGAGTGCGACATGCTCTGAAATAAGTGGCTGCGAACTGGAGGGAGATTTCCAAGGCCCTGGGAGTGTTCAGTAATAAAGTGGTGATTGATTTCAGAGCCTGAAAGCTTCATTAACTGAGTGGAGATAATATATAAATCTGTTATTAATGTGTTGTGACTTCACTGTGTTTATCTGTTTATGAAGTGCAAAGTAGGCCGTCAGAAACGCGTCTATCTCCTCCAGCTGGTCTCTTGTGAACAGCTGACAGCGGTTTGTTTACACAGAGCTACAGAAATGTATATCTGTGGACAGCAGGTGTCTGTAACCACGCAGGGCAACTCGATACGGCACATTTTGAACACCCCGCCGCTCACCGTCTCTTCAGCACTTCTCTCTTTTCGATTCTGTTGAACAGCTCCTGCTCCCTCTCCTTCTCCGTCATCTGCTCCAGGCGAGCTCGGTCCTCGGCGTCTCCCATCAGGTCATCGTCGTAGCCGTCCCTGAATACCTCGTCCTCTGAGGAGTCCGAGTCGGAGCTGGAGGAGGAGCTGTTGCTCTCAGAGTCAGACACCTCGCCTGATGAGAGAACGATTCAGTTATGAAGAGCTCAATAACATAACTTCTGTCTGTTACATGCATTTTAAAGGTTAACTAAAGGCAGGTGAGCAAGCTGGATCCATCACTAAGACACGAATCAGGAGGTTGCAATGACTTGTTGTGCTTTTTTAAACAATCATTCAGCAGAAATCCAAATTCTAGGAGCTTAAGATTGGGGGTACTGGGGCCTTTTTGTCTCCCAATCAGCATCAACACTCAGCCTGGATTTTAACCACATTTTCCAGGATTTCCATGACCCTGCTGACCCTCTGAGCAACAGCTTAGACACTACGCTGTGGGATATTGACTGAATGAGGAGGATAAGTACATTAGTCATCTAATCCTGCCTGAAACACACGAGGACATGAAACCCTGTGTGCGTAATCCACACTCAGAAGACTGCGTGCAGCTCTGCTCGTCACGTCTGAGCTTATATTCAACATCTCTGCTAACAACACGCTCCTTAATCTTAATCACTCGTGCATACTGGAGTAATTGTGTCTTTAATGATGACACACTGAATTTAAAGTCACACGTACCCTCCTCTGGTGCAGAGCTCTCCGCGGAGCTGTCTCCATCAGAGCTGCCGGACGCCGTCGCTTTGTTAACCTTCTTCTTGGTGGCGTTCTTCTTCTCAGACCCTTTCCCCGGTTTAACCTTCTTCTTTCCTTTGGTTCCCCCCACAGTCCACTGAGCAGCAGAGGGAAACATTCAGTCTGGGTTAGATAAACAGATGTAAACAGAAAGGTGATTTCTTTAAGGTCAAACGCTGACAGTCTCGTACCTCATCGTCACTGTCGGAGGTCTCGGAGTCTGTAGAAGCTGCAGGTTTGCTGACGGGCTCCTCCTGCTCGCCTGAGTCGACTCTCTTCCTCTTCGCCAAAGACAAAAGCTCCTGAAATCAAACGAAGTCACCGGGTTAAGAAAGAACAAACTATGTTGACTGTGTTTTCTACATAGATTAATTCCTGCATATTCGTCATTAAAATGTCAGAACACTAAATTAATAATTAATGAACACAACATTAGTCTTGTGCATGTTATACGTTTGTGTTTCAACAACATCCATCTCATCCTGCTTTCTTCTACAGTCAAATCTTTCACTCACAGAAATCTTAACTGTTTCTGCAGATTGATGCTTTAAAGAATCAAGAGGTCTGCTTTGTAGCTCGTGTGGAGGCTTTAGTACAAATTTCAGTTTGCTTCATGACCAGCTGTAAACTCCTCAAAGGAGCTTTAAGAGTTGAGAAACTGTAATCTCAAATCACACTTTAACACTACAAAGTTAGAAATGGTTTCTGCAAGTGTAGCTCTGATCAAGCCTCTTACACACTGCAGGCAAGGAGCTCTGCGATCACTACACCTTTATGTGTTTGTGATTTTGCATTGCATTGTGGAAATGCAAGAGAAAGGCTTGTAAACACACAGCATGAGCGACACCTTCCCCTCATTCCTCCTCTGTGCCCACCTCCGAGGACGGGTCAGAGGAGCGACTCTGCCCTATTATTACACCTCCGATACAGACGATCAGTCAACGTTGTGATAATCACAGAGCGAGCAAACCTATCAGACACGGACGATCTCACAGCTCAGAGGTGTGAAAGCTCACCGACGGGCCGAGCCGCTCAGAGAAGACGAGTATTTTTATTGTGCAGGTCAGTTTCTCACACGTGAGCAAGGCAGCGCACACACCGTCATCAAACCACATACTCATGGAGGGTGTGAGCAGTAATTTGTCTTCACTTCTTCCTCCCAATCACTACCTCCCTGTACGTGACCTGACTCATGCCTGTTTCAGAGCCAACCTCCCGTACGTTTCTCTCCTTCAGACAAACTGAATGTCTGCGATCTCTCCCTGATTACACCCTGAAGCTCTTCAACACCTCGTTATGTCACCGTGTATAACGACCTTGGGACGGACTAACCTTACATCCTTGCTGTCCGTGCACATAAGGGACATGATGAGTCCTCCCCAAATCTAACGATTCAGTTTCAGGTTGGTATGTTGCCCCTAAGAGGAATCTAATGCGGTCACCCAGGGCATGAAAACATCTAGACTGGTGAAGCAAAGGAACAAAACCCTGAAACGTTGTGTACACCTGCTCCAACGTGCTGCATCTACATCAGATTGAAGCTTTTTGTCATCACAGTTTAGTGAACTTAAAGGCACAGAAACTCAAGGCCTCATATCACCTTCCAATAAGTCTTAACCATTGGAAATATGACATTAAAAAAATGGTAAAAAGAGAGCACTCATCGGCAGGGTAAGTGTGTTTTGATCAGCTGTCACTGATTCCTTTCCTTAAAATGTCTTATCTTCATGCACAATAGATTCTGATCTAATAGACTGAATGTATAGAAACTTGTGGATTAGCACGTCAACGTAGTGATGCCACAAAATGAGACCCTGCAGTCACAAAGTTCCAAAAGTTAAATCCTGAGTTAGGTTAGAGAGAGAGGGAGAAATCTGCATGACTGACGTATTTAATGGTGCTGGGAAGAGATGACCAGCTGTGCAGCCACTTGTGCATCTTAAAGCCATGTGTGAGGATTCTGAAATGGCGACTGATTTGTATCGTTTCCTGTGCACGAACTTCATCACTTCTTACATCCTGAGAAAGCATGTCGAGGTGAGTATTTTAAACCAAGCTGCCTGTGCTTGTAGGGACTTAATCTGCATTTTTATTCCACAGTTGGCCCTTCCTGTTACTTTGGAGTTTGAAATCTGCAGCATGCAAGATATTTTTATGTTGGACTTTTGCAGATATTTCCACTTGTTACTCTGATTGGGACAGTTTCCAAATTTTTGAAATAAACATAAAACAAGACAGACTTGACAAATTTCATTCTATCATAAATGATCTTTCTCAAATGTAGAGATTCAGTCATGAGAAACAGAATAATATTTTCTGTCGCAGACATGTCGTCAATCCACCGGGCAGTGACGCTCAACCAACATGCTGAAAGGAAAGAGCTTTCAGCTTTGCTGCCCCTATGGCATGGAACGCTCTACAGACTTCATTGAAACTCTCTGAACTTATGACTCTTGGAGCCTTCCGTTCTATCCTGAGGGACAGACAGCGTGAGAGCAGTGAACAGTGCCTGTGTTTTAAACCTTAAATTATTGTTTGTTGTTTTTTACAGCTTCCACTCCTCTTATTCATACTGTAAAACACTATGTATTTATAAAGTGTACGTTTTAATTTGTGCTGTCATTTTCGTGTGACTGTTTTGTGACATGTGCTGCTGACCTCTTGGCCAGGTCACCCTCGTGAAAGAGATCCTGATCTCAATGGGTTTTACCTGGTTAAATAAAGGTTAAATTAAAAAAATAAATAAATAAATAAAATAAAATGAAAGGACTTAGACTTGATGTCCAGATGTCTGCAGTGAAGTTAACATGAGAAGTAATAGCAAGAAGCTTCTCTATGTGACTGAAGATGAAGCTGTGCTGCTCAGGTAAGGCTGAGAGAGAGGCTCTAGTGCAGCACCTTCCACCGTGCTGAGAGAGCAATGTTTGTATTTTGTTACGCTCCTTGTTATGGTCGCCTCTGTATTTCTCAGCTTTGTTGAACGACTGAAGAAAGGAATGCTTTTTCATTCTCACTCTCCAGAAACTCTTGGTGCTGTTCAGGATGACGGTTCTTGAGACACACTTTTAATCTGGTCGTGTTAAAGAAGTGTGTTACTCATCACCTGAGCTTCATAAGCATGCAGATAACTATTTTAATGTCTGTTCCAAACACTTCAAAATTACTTCTATATGGCTACACATGTTGAACTTGTTGGTGCACCCTATGAGCCGTGCATTACAGCAGAAATATGCTGTTAGTTTCTTTAGCCCTTGTTTTTAAAGATGCCATATAAGTTAAGTTATATAAAGGAGTAGAATAAACCCATGTCTCTTTAACTGCACTCATGCATTGTGAAAATTAGGGATGCACTGATCCTACTTTTAAGATCCCGATACTGAACTGATCGGGTATTGATTTAACAATCTCTAATCCTTAATGTGAGGATAAAACTAAGAATCATGTTTTGGCAACTTCAGGCTTTTCTGACTTTGTAAACCAAAATAAAATGAACATTTTAAACTGACAGTATCATTGTTCAAGAGATTATAAATGTGCACCAGCAGTTTGGTGAGTTAATCTTCACAACCAACAGATATTATAATTCAACTTTAAACCTCAGCAGTGGATAAGAGGAGTTAAAAATGAGAATAGAAAAATGTTTAGAGATTTCTAAGGAGTTTGAATACTTGTGCATTTTTTGAAAGCAAGCTCTCCAGTACTTTAACTGAACTAATAATCCAACTGAGCAACTTTCAGCTGCATTGGAGTCAGAATTGAGCATGCATATCTCTACTCTCAGCAAAAACAAAACAACCCACTGCTGTCAGGAGCAACAGAGCAAACAGTGCTCCCTCCACCAAGGCCCTGAACGCCTCATCTGGTTGTTTTGCAGCACCTATGTTCACCTGTTCGTGCATGGGACACACTGAAGCTGCATTCACTGACATGTTACCCTGCAGGTATTCTCAGTCTGTTTGACAACAACACCGAAATAGAACTACAGCTCTGCGCCCATGACGTCACTCCGGAGATAAGGTTCTTCTCTCTAAATCAAACTCTGCTGCGGCTCCAGATGGTGCAAACGTCTTCACACCATTGAGTCTGAAAGCTAACAGTCACATTCACTAACTGAAAAGGATCATAGTGAAGCTGCTCACAGATTAACACCAGTGCGCGGTATTTTAATTGCTAACACAACACTGCAGGACTGCTAACGTCCAGAGCATCACTGTAACCTTAGCATAACTTTGCTAACTGATGCTAATGCAGTGCTTTTAAAAAACATTCATGGAGCCTGTAAATGTGGCAGAATACTTAACGTGTCACTGACAGTTTATTTGACTTGCTGACTTGTGAGTTGAGTGAGAAACAGAGGAGTGTGTTGTAAATAAAACAGGCCTAGCTCGAGCGAGGCCAAACACAGCGCAGTCAGTTAGCATGCGTTAGCTTCACCTCAAGCTGTTGACACCTCAGTTGGCGGTTAAACGTCACTAAATAATAAAAATGGACACCTACCTGGTCTAAGTTATCGTCACTGGCGCTGTCTTCAGAGTCAGAGTCAATCACGACCCGACCTTTCCGCTTCTTTACATTCACCATGATTAGCTGTTCGGCTAACCTGCTAGCTACCTCTGTGTCGTCTAAATGTTTAAGGCTAGCCGTTGGTTGCTACCTTAGCAAGTCAGCCACACAAAGGCAGTACTGAGCATGCGCGCTCGTATTGACACCATGGTTTAAACTGGGTTTTAAAGCCCTTGACGGTGAACTAAAATTATTGTAAATGTTTATTTGCATTGTGTTGTTTTATTTATGTGGTTTAAAATCGGAATTTTGGAGCAAGCGAGGGAGAACGTGATAGCAGAACTACTTATTGACTACGAGTGGGTGAGCCCGGACGGGATTTGTGTTGCACTCAAGCTACATTCAAGATCTACCATAACTCAACCGTTTACTCCAAAGACAAAACCTGTTTTACTATCTTCTCTGTTTGATTATTTGCATCCACATATATATATAAAGTACTTAAAATAAGTCACGATGAATTAGCGTTATTTTCAGCTCAGAATAATTCGTTAATGTTGCAAAATCGCCTCTAAAAACTAAAGAGAACGCGTGATGTTTCCTGAATGCAGCCCGCGTACTTCCGGTTAGTGGCGAAGACGAACAACCTTGGATTAGTAGACGCGTGTAAACGACCATTCATGAGTTGTTTTGATATATAACAGTATTATAGAGATGTAAATTGATAGTTTATCAACATTAAAGTAAGAACAGAAGACTGTGAAGTATCTACCAGCCTGTAATCTATTGGTACAACATGCTCAGAGTAAGTATGGACTGATCATGCACACCTTGTGTTTACTATCACCTTTAATTAAGAGTGTTGTGACCAAATTAACACCCATGCTACAAACAGCTTCATGTTCTGCAAGTCTTTTCTTAAATTGGTTGTAAATACTAGCTGTTTTATAGCCCTTTAAGGTGCCATTTAAAGCCATTGCATTCATTTTTGTACACATCTGTAATTCCTTATAATAAAGTACTTAACAGAAGAGCAGATACTGGATCTAAGGAAGAAGAAGAAGAAAGGTACTTTATTAATCCCCAGGGGGGAAATTCAGTTTTTTCACTCGTGCTATTTTTGGACCTGCTGCACATACAGTTTTTTTTTGGTATATACATACAATGCACACACACACATGCAGTGAACATGCTTAGGGAGAGATGTCAGAGTGGAGATACTGCCGACAACCAGCACACCCAGAGCAGTTGGGGGTTCGGTGCCTTGCTCAAGGGCACCTCGGCAGTGCCCAGGCAAGTGAACCAGCACCTCTCCAGCCACCAGTCCACTTGCCAAACTTCGTCCATACTGGGACTCAAACTGGCAACCCTTCGGTTCCCAAGCCAAGTCCCTATGGACTGAGCTACTGCTGCCCCAATCTACTTGATACTCATCCCTCTGTGAATGCACAGTAATGACACCACTTCTCTCTGTCTTCTCTTCCAGGAGTGACTGGTCAACATCACCTCTAAGATGTCCCTGCCAAAGATCTCACGTCTCCCCTCAGCGAGGCTGCTGAGCTCCATTCAGCACCAGCTCCAGCCCTCCACCCTTCCTCTCACTGTTTCCAGAAGACCCATGAGTCGGGGTGAATACAGACGACCCGGTCAGCCCGCAGAGGACAAGCTCCCATGGCAGAAGATCAACTTTAACTTCTCCAAGGGTCTGGAGGGCGTGAAGAAGCATTTCACTCTGCTGAAGAAGGAGTTCTCTGACCGCTGGGTGGGTCCAGAAGGGAAACCCCTCCTGGAGCACATGTTGGAGCAGAACAGGGTGGTATGGGAGTTTAGGGGTCCGGAGAGCCTGGAGGAGTGGACGGTGTCTTCAGATAGAGAGATAGGAGGTCAGAGTGAGGCTTACCTGAAGCTCGGCAGGAACAACACGTGCTTCCTGAACGGGACTCTGAGCTCTACGCCTCCGAGGGATGGAGAGACGAGATACAGCGGATACTGCAGCATGCGCTCAAAGCAGCCACTGGTTAGTCCTCTGATGTTCACTTTATCTATCTACTACTTATTAGGATGGGAAGTCTTTAAATTTCACTTATTGGAGCCTAAAAACTGATTAATTAGGACTTCTTTTTTTCCTAGAGCTTCATCCATGATCATTGGAAGAGATGCATTTGAAAATATTCTTACTTTAGTTTACTTTATTTGGACATAATTCTAAAAACACTAAGGATTAAAGGTTTCTGAAACATCATGCAGGGGAGGTTAGAAGCCCCAAAGATGCTCATAAAGACGCCTCCCCTTTAAGGAATCAGACTTAATCTTTATAATGGGATCAAGGAAGTATTTCAAGATAAGCAACCCTTTTGAAATGCATGTTGAATGATGTTAATGAGATGTCCTCTGTTACCCTGACCCTCTTCCTCTCTCTCAGGCTTCATTCGACAGAAAGAAGCACCACGACTGGACGAGTTTTAACACCCTGCATTTACGAGTACGAGGCGATGGTCGCCCCTGGATGATCAACCTCGCCACAGAGACGTACTTCTCTCACCAGAAAGATGATATTTACTGTTACTTCCTGTACACAAGAGGAGGACCGTACTGGCAGGATGTGAAGGTGAGTGTAAATCATTTAACTGCTCGATATTGATGTTTCAGTCCTCTCTTATTAACGCTGGTGTTCCTCTCTCACAGATACCATTCTCTAAGTTCTTCCTCACACATAAAGGGAGGATACAAGACGACCAGCATCCCGCCTGGCTGGATAAGGTAGAGCAGAGCAGACTTTATCTAAAACCTGAACCAGAGAGGGATTGAGTTTACATGAAGTCTGTTTTTGTATCTGCAGATAAACACCATCGGGTTCACGCTGGGGGACAAAGCAGACGGACCGTTCCAGCTGGAGATCGATTACATCGGCGTCTGCAAGGATTATGCACACACCGAGGAGTTCGCCTACGAGATGTACAAGAGGAATCCAGAAATTTGAGAGGAAGGAGTGCAGAAAACTGATGATAAACGGATGCACCACCTTCTTGTGGAGGATCATTTTCATCCCGTGCATCAACACTGGAGTTCTTTTGAGAGACAGATCATGAACGATGTTCCTTCACGGACTGAAAGTGTGGCAAACTCGCTCTACTGTGTCAGTGTGAAAACAAGACTTGAAGAACCAAACGTAAACACTGACTTAAAGCTCCAGTGAGTAACTTTGCGGGGACTAAACGTGATGATTTATCTCTTTGTTGATCTTGTCCTAAAGGAGGAGTAAATAGTGATTAAATAAAGCATCACATCCATCTTTATTTCCAATGTCTCGTGCACTTCACTGTTACAGAAAACAGCCACTTAAAAACAGAGAATGCAGACGGGGAAGTATTTAGCATCAGTCTTTTTTATCAATCTCCCAAAAAAAGTAAAAACATCATTTTTAGAACAAACCAACATTTTCAAATGGAGCAAAACTTGACATTAAAATACAGAGCAGTAAAAGTTTGAACAAATGCATGAGTTATATCTTAAAAAAAAGCTGCACTAAATGTCTGAGAGAAGAAGAAGAAGTCTACGTTAAGTTCTGCGACAGGAAATATTTACAGGTGAACACGAGGCTGTACAAACGTGGACACAGACCGGGTCTCTTTACATCATGACGAGGCCTCTTCTCGCTCCGAGCACGCCCGCTTTCTTCTGTTTACGATCCTCTGCTTGTTTCGCTCTCCTGTCGCCCCTTTAAAAAAAGAGAGAGGAACATTCATGAGACAGAGCAGAAGAGACCAATCAGAATCCAGCATGTGAGCTTAAGTTGAGGACGTACCTGGTCTGGACTTGGTGCTGTTTGTAGTTCTTCTGATGCGAGGTTGAGATCAGCGACTTGTCTGCTGCTGCGTTTTCTTTGGCGTCTCCAAACGGCTTCAGTTTACCTTTAAGAGAAGTAATGAGGGTTTCTGTGACAGCTGAAGCTCAAATCAAGTGAAGAAGAACTCTTGGATAAAGATCCTGTACCTGTGTGAGGTTTGTAACCGAGGGGACGAGACAGACTCGCCTTCAGATCGAAGGTGGTCTTCTTCTGTGTTCCAGGAGTCGTGGACGTGCTCGTGTTGCCGGTGAAGACGAACGTTGCTTCAGAGTTCAGGGAAAAAGAGAGTCAGTTATGTTTGTGTGTGTGCAGATTCATTCAGACTTCATTCTGTGGATAAAGAGGTGACAGTACCTGGAGTTTTAGAGGCAGAGAGAGCTGAAGGCTTCACGCTGGGCTTTCCTGCCTCAGCTGCTGGTTTTAGTGGCGTGCTTGAGGTCACGCAGGGAGACATGCGAGCCGGAGTCTTCACCAGAGATCTCTTGTACTCGTTGTCGTGAGTGGCTTCTGAGAACCTGCAGAGAGACACGGCGGTTGTTTAAAAATATGGTTCAGTTCTCTGAAGAGGAAACCTGTCTTTAGTAAGTTTATCACCAACAGGGGGAGCCGGTCAGCTCGGCACCTTGGAGGAGAAACCAGCTGGAGAACTGGAACAGAAGCTATCAACTACCAACAAAAAGACTGCAGTCACGAGCGTCTGCTCTGCAGCTGCTGGGTGAAGCTGTCTGAATTAACATCTCCAAAGCTTTCTGGGTTTCTCTAACAGTCTTCACCAGACCTCCTCAAAGAGGGACCAGTGAGTCAAATTCACTACAACCAAGGAAACACCTGAGGAAAGAAGGATTCACTCACCGAACGTTGATCCTGCGTGTGGAGAGGACGGAGGGTCTGAACTGAGCGACGTCCTTCACTGCAGATTTGTTTGTTGGAGGTTTGCTTGCTGAGAGCATCGTGTGTCTGCGTCTGTCCTCAGCTGCCTTTGTGCTCACAGGAGCCGGGCTGAGCATGGAGACACGACTCGTATTCACCCTCTGTGGGAAACACACACTCATCAGATCAGCTGGAGCACGGATGGAGTGAAAATACTGTGACTGTGGTGCAGTGTGGTGTGGATACGTACCACTTGAGGTTTGCTCTCGGCTTGCTGAAGTTTAGTTTTGTCCACCAGCTTCTGAAAACGGACATTAAAGAGTTAAAGACCAAATCTGAAGTTCCTGTCTAAATGAAGCATCCAATATGTTCTGAATGAAACTAGATGAGACTATTTAGAGGATTTAAATACCTTCAGCTCTTTGACAGAGTTCTTGTACGTCTCCATCTGCTTGGTCTTACGTTGGACGTAAGAATCGATCGACTCCATCCGGTTGAAATGAGCCTCATGGAGTTTCTTAAAGTCTGCGAAAGAAATAATACACACTGAGGTTATTATATTATATTTATAAAGCACCAAATCACAACAAACATTCTCCTCAGACTCTTTCCAAACAGAGCAGGTCTAGACCGTACTTTATGTTCTATTATTAACAAAGACCAAACATCAAGACCAGATCAGATCCAGTCCCATCTTCCAGACAGGACTCAGTCTGATCTCATCTTAATCCACCATGAGCAGAGCACTTTGCAGCATTTAGCAAGTTACAGTGGCAAGGACAAACTTCCTTTAACAGGCAGAAACCTCCAGCAGGACCAGACTCATGTTAGACACACATCTGCTGAGACCGTGTTGGAGAGAGGGAGAGAAATAAAAAAGAACACTCACTGGGGGTGACGGGCTTCAACAGCTGCTTGTTCTTCTGCTGGGTTCCTTGGTAGCGAGGGATTCTTCCTGCTTTGGCCACTTTAGGAGCTTTCTCTGGAAACAGACATTAAAAATTAATTAAAGAAGGAAAGGATGTTTGTGATCTTTGATTCCACAGTATATTAAGAAAGATTATAACAATGAATCAGGCTCCAGGAAGAAACTAAAAAAAAAATACACTTGAGTGCAAACACCAGATTCAAAAGTGAAACACAGGCCTCACTGAAAGAAGAGAACATTTATTCATAATAAAAACAAATCAAAGCACTCGACTCACCTGCGTTAAAGACCACAGGAGCTTCATCCTTGGTCTCAGGCTGCTCCTCACTGTCAGCGGTCTGCTGCTCCTCACTGACGGTGGTCTGCTGCTCCTCACTGTCAGCGGTCTGCTGCTCCTGTAGAGGCTCAGCTTCAGTTTGGTCAGAGTCCTTGGTAGAGGACACTTTCCTCTTCTTTGCACCTTTGGCCTCACAGGGTTCATACACCTCAGCCTCCTTCGTGTCATCCTTAAGGGAACAACAGACATGTAGTTCAGAAGAGTCCTGAATGAACTGATATAACAGGAAGTAAGAAAGAACGGCATAAAGGTCTGACAACTTCTCAGGGTGTTTACCAGAGGTGTGGGTTTTACCTGAGACCTGATCATGTGCACGTTTCCCTACAGGACTTCACAGCATGGGTTAAGTTTATTCAGCTACATTTTTACTATTTCAATAAACCACAAGATACTTCATTGATTAGCTTTGATATTTGTGTGTTTTCTCCTGTTCTTGTGTGGCTCTTTGACCTCCTGACACACCCTTCTTCTTCTTCCTTTTTCATAATAAGATTTTATGCGACCATATATGTATATAATTCAGCTTATTTCGGTTCTGTCAGTTTTATTATATCCACATGAGACTGAAAGGCAGTGAAGTTTAATGAAATGTGTACAAAAAGTGATGCAGCTCCTTCAGACACTTGACATATGATACTGTAAGTTATGAATCCCTGCTGTCACTGCCAAACAAACACAAAGCACCATCTAGTGGAAGTGTAAAGTGAGTGTTTTTACTTCTCTGGTACTGATAAGTTGATTTGTTTTGGCTGAATTACTCTGAAAAGGTACATAATGTAAAACAGGCCCATGCAAAGTGACCCTGCATTCAAAAATAACAATGAACAATGTGATGAATTGATGTTTCCCAAACCCCCAGTGTCCATGCTGTAGTGCTGTTAGTCTCATATCTTTGCATTAATAACATTATGGTGTGTATACCTCTGCAGCACTTGGTGCTACCTCCACATCTGTCCCTGCAGCAGTATCAGAGATCTTCCTCTTGGTACCGTTCCCTTTGCCTCGGCGTGTATTCACAAACACAGCAGGACCAGAATCTTCTTCACTGTCCTGGGTCACAGGTTCTTCTTCTGGGACTTCAGTAACATCTTCCTGTTCCTATAAAACATCATGTCAACAGATTAGCATGAACTAAATCACTGCATGCTTTCAGTCTGATGTCACTTTGACTCACCTCTTTGTTCTGCTCCTGTTCATAATGCTGTTTGATGGCTTTCAGGAGTTTATCAGCCTGTTAGAGAACATAAAGAAGATTATTTCAACTTAAACTCATCTTTTAAATTAGCTTAACCGTCAACATCACATCACTTTAAGCTACAGTTACAGAGTTTAACGTCTCACCTTCACGTTGGCCTTCAGCCCGAGCTCCTTCGCGATGCTCCTTAACTCTGCATACTTCATGGAGTCAAAGTCCATGATGTTCTGATCCTTTTTATCTGTTTTTTAAGAATAAATTGACTCACACACACGCTGTCTGTGTTGCTCCGTGTTGGCTGTGGAGGCGCCTGACGGTTAAAATCTCTCCGATTCAAAACACAGCAGAAGGAGTCGTTTCATTGGCTCACGCGTGAAACCGGATATACCTTACAGCCAATCAGAGCGAAGAGGCTCCTTTGACGTCCCACACGTCGACATTGTAAAATATCAGCCGTTAATTCAAAAAGCAGATTTTTTTTAGTTTAAGTTGATTATTTCAGACATAAATACAATTATGTTATAATATTTGTTTTTTTATTACAGTATTTGCTTCTATTTACTTCTAAATGTACTGATATTTCCCTCGATACGTCAGTAGGGGGCAGTATACACGACGTAAACGAAGAGCAGATTTACGTTGCATTCAGTGTCTCCTCGGATGCTCGGAATTCCAATTTCCGCAGGTCGTTCTTCCAACTGAGATACAAGTCAGTCGAGTATGATAACAAAGCTACATGGATGAAAGTGAACTGTTTGGCTGCGTTAATTTAATGTGTAAAACAATTAACGTCTCAATCTAATACCATACTACCCAACATTTGTTAGCTGAAAATAATAATAATAATAATAATAATAATAATTTTATTTGTAGAGCACTTTTCAGAAACCGAGTTACAAAGTGCTTTAAATGGGCAGCAAAATAAAACAGGCAGTTATAAAATTCAGGTAAAATCCGGGTAAAAAAAGTATGTTTTAAGAAGGGATTTAAAAGAGCTCACTGACTCAGCAGACCTGAAAACATATTAATTTAAAAATAAACATGTCCATCAATCAAACATTTATAGTTTTCTTCGCTTTATGACATCAAGTCGGTAAAACAAATGTTCTTCAACATTCCGAGTTGTTATCACTATGAGGGGCCGTATACTGAGCATTAACAGCTAGAGCTGTTTTTTCCGATTATTTTGACCTCCCCTGAACGCATGAACCGTCACAGCGCGCGGAGCTTGAAAACAGAAGGAGGAAACTTCCTCGCTCTCAGAAACCAGAACAGATCTCTAAAACCACCAGGACCTGTTAGACTTTACAACATGGAGTTCGATGGGAGCCTCTTACTGGAGTCTGACCGGGATGTGAAGCTGGTCACAGAGTTAGACATCAAACAGAGGATGACTCTTCACTGTCAGCACTGCAACACAGTCCTGGGAGACTCCTTAGGTGTTTGTGGGGAACTCAAATGTATGGACTCTATCATGTGCCTCAGTAAGTTCACATCAAGTCCTCTACTCTAAACTGACTCAGATTATAATGCAAGAGTTGTTTGTGTGATTTAGATATTAATAAATCAGGTTATATTGCTGAATTTACCTGTTTGATGACTGTTTTTAATAGCTGGGTTGAAGTACGGTGGCCCGGATGGTCAAACGCGAACACGTTATGAAATAAAACACAACAGTTTTGCTAACAGAGTAATATTGGATATAATTTTACACATTTTACTATTAAAAAAATTAAAGTTCCACTTCCGGTTTAATAAGCTGTCACATAATTAATAATAATTAATATAATTATCAGATAAGGACTATATTATTATATACTTAAATGTCTTTGTATGGATTCTTTTATTTTTTTGCATGCAGCCTGTATCATTTTGATGTTTACAAAGTATGTATCATTATTATTGGAATTTTTTCTTTTGCACAAACTTTAAATCACACACTGAATAACCAAAATATAATCAATACCCTGATGTTTGTCTCTCCTCAGAGGTCACAGATGATGTGGTCATGAGTGATTCAAAGGAGTCAGGACATAGAGGAGAAATGGCGAATTGGTGAGTGAAAAATCAACACTTCATTCTGTAGGATCTCTCTCTTAATCAATAATAAGTTCTGTCAATATCTGATATGCTTTACTGTTCTTCTGTCTCCTCGCAGCATCTACAGCTCTCTGAAATGTCGAGGCTGTCGTTCAGCCGTGGGGAAAGTCATTCACGCCTCCCCGTCACATTTGGCCGCGATGCGCTCCATCTTCCTCCTCCACAAATCAAACATCAGCTGGTGAGCTCTGCACAAACATATTGACTTGTGTGTAGGTTCAGGGATTATTTACCCTGCTTTCATCGCCTCCTTCTCTGTGTGCAGTTACATCCTCAGCAGCAGCTCCATGGTCAAAGCGTCAGAACTCACATTCGAGGTGAAGGTCTTTAAAGAAAGCATCACAGAGGTGAGACGACTGAATCTAAAGATGGAGTTAAATCTCAACAATGATCCATTAATCTGTCTACTTTATCAGGCACAGATAATAATCTAATAATGTATTTTCTCAAAATCTAGGTTTGACTAAATGATGCTTTGTGCAAACTTGTAATCTGTGCCTCTCTCAATCACAGGCGAGACAGCAGTTTGAAGCACAGCTGGATCAGATGTTGTGCATTAAGAGCAGACTGGCTGACAGGAGTGTTTCCACTCTGCTGCACCAGTAATAACGTGGATCAGGGTCAGAGCGTCACAGTTTGTGGTCTCTGTGATGCACATTGCTGCCATGCTCCCTGCAGATACAGTTACCCTTCCTCTGCACCTTCGACCTCACCTTGCTCTCACTGTGTGTTTTTTACTGAACCAAGCTGCCGTGTCACATATTGTGGTGTGTGACTTTGCATAAACATGAGGATATGGCGGTGCAGTAAACACACTCCTGCTGGTTAGACTTTAGATGAAATGTCAACACTTCTTTTGAGATATGAATTCTTCTCTCTGTATGAAATCTAAAACAGTTAAAGGAAGAGAAACATTCAAGCTGCATGTTGGTGTGGATGATTTTAAGACTGATGATGAACTAATGTGATCACATAATCCCAAAACACAGACGCTTAACATCCTTTTGTTTACTTTGTGTCAGATATGTTCTTTTTAATGTGCTATGTTAAGATTTTTCTGCATCTTTGTTGTGAAGTCTGTTTTTGTCAATAAATAAAAAGTACATTTTAAACTTCATGACCAGAAAACTTTATACTTTACCTGCAAAAACTTACAGCAAGACTTCAACATCATTTGTGTTTCTCTCTCTTTGTAACATCTACTAATAACTCCTTTAATCATAGTTTAAAATGGTTTAAAGGGGACATATCACGCTCTTTTCATCAACATATATTGGTCTAAGAGGTCCCCAAAACATGTCTTTAAAGTTTATGCTCAAAAAAACACTTTGAAATCAGATTTTGGTCTGCCTGAAAAACCCTCTTCTTCAGTCCTCCTCAGAACACTCTGTTTTCCCTCTGACCACGCCCCCTCAGGAAGTGGATGTGCCTCGGCTCTCCAGCACGTTGATCTAATGTTTACATGTTGGCTGAATATACACGGCTGCTCAGGGATCGCGTTACTTCAACCCTCTGAATCTGATCCTGACGGAGAGGCGCCTGCAGCAGGACCTTTCTAAACGATTGGTCACAGATTTAGTGTTTCTTGTTGTTTTATTTATCAGTATGTAGACGTGTGTCTTGGTACACAGCTACGAACATGTAGCTATGTGGTTATGCTAACTAGCGCTAGCACTTATCCATGATAAATAAAAATCATCCACTAGATCTTCAAATCTGCAGACGTGGGGAGTCAAACCGACCTCTGCCAGAAAGGCAGCAGGACCTTTCTAAACGATTGGTCACAGATTTAGTGTTTCTTGTTGTTTTATTTATCAGTATGTAGACGTGTGTCTTGGTACACAGCTACAGCTACAGCTATGTGGCTATGCTAATTAGCGCTAGCACTTATCCATGACAAATAAAAATCATCCACTAGATCTTCAAATCTGCAGACGTGGGGAGTAAAACCGACCTTTGTGTTTATTAAGACAGCCTACAACTAGCATGCCTCCCTCCTAAGCTCCTTGTTAGCACACATGTGTGCAGGGAATGAAAAACGGAGGAGGGGTTGAGTTGTATTTTATACAGTCTATGGGCTGAACAAGCTCCGAGCTCTGACTTCCTGTTACAGACCGGATATTGTTGTTACGTAACAAAAACACTGAAGTCTGAAACGGCTGGTTTCACACACATTTACAGAAAGGTGGAGAAATCAGAACAGGGGCAGAATGGATTCTTTTCATTCTCAGGGGGTTTGTAGACAGGGACACAGATTTCAGGGAGAGAACCATTAAAAAGTCAATTTTGCATGATATGTCACCTTTAAATATTCCTAAAAGCTCCAAACACAACAAAAGAATCCGTTCAGATATAGAAGTAGATTCAAGAATCTAAAATTAATGATGCATCTAATTAATATTACAACTTCAGCAGACAGAAAACTTAAATCTGAACACTTCTGAAACCAACACCAGGTCCTGCTCCCTGAGGTGTTTCATCTTTATGCAGATTAAGAATAAAGATGATAATCTTATATGGAAGCCCTAAAAGAACATGATTCAATTCATTTGATTTTCTCAGTTTTCTCGTCTTATTTTTCTGGTTATCTCCAGAAAACAAAGCTCTTGAGATAAAGAGAAAAATAAGTTGGAATCTTGAGAACACAGAGAAAATCAAATGTATTATATCCTTTAGGGGTTCCATCAAAAATACAATTTGTTACAGGTTGAAGATCAAGAGCAGAAAAAACAAGATTCATTCTCTGGATAAAACGAGATAAATTATCACGAGAAAATTAACTTATCTCAAGAAAACTGAAAAATAAAATGTATTTAATAATGTCCTTTTAAGGCTTCCGTATGAAAGAGTCTTTAGCCACTCAAAAGATGCTTAGTAAGGATGCAAGTTTGGGCGAGGGGTTAAGGTGTGTGCCGTATTTACAAATACTATCATCCTTGTCGCAGCAGTCGCAGGTAAATCTCCTGATCTCAACCTTTTTCTGTATGTTGCCCTCCTCTCTCTACTCCCCATACTTCCTGTCTCTCTTCAGCTTTCCTGTCAAGTACCAGTGAAATGAAAGATTCTTGTTCTAACTGGAAAATATGCCTAGTGGAAAACTCTCTAAATATTAAACAAACTATTACAAATAAAAGAAGGGACACCTGTTGGTCTGAATGAGGTCTTAATGAGTCTGTTTATAAATTATAACTCTTGAAGCTGAAGCTGTAAGAACACATGAACACAAAGCCGTCCAGTTGGCACCATGCTGCTTTTTATTGCTGAATTTCTGATACAGATTTCTTTTTTTTTTAAGTTAATAATACAAAACCAGACAAGAGGCTCACACATAATAAGCATGCCCATCTCCTCCCTCTGGAGTGCATAGTTTCTACACAGTCCACCTCCTCAGTGGAAAAGTGGATCAACAGAGTAAAGTCTTCGTTACTTGTCTACCTAAGGTTTGTTGTTTTTCTTACATGGGGAACTAAAGGTTGATGGTGGTTCTCAGCTGCACCGCCGTGCGAGCCGGATCACGTCCGACCCGCCTCCGGTTGGACTTCTTTTTGGTGCTTTAAACTGCAGCTGATGAACGAAGCTACGTCAACGTGCTGCTGTCGAGTCAAACAAGCGTTCCCTACGTTGTCACCTTTTCACAGAACATCCCATAATGAACACTTCTTTAGCCTAGTTACACTCATTCACATTACAAAGTTGGATTATTGCATGCAATACAAATCATTCGTTATTCTGCTAAAAGTCATGCATATTTTTTAAACCCATATATTCATTGTTGCTTAGAGACGCCTACTTGCTTATAAATGTGATTATAATCCCAACAGAGAGCATTACAGGGTTTTTAAGAACACAGTACTCAAGACAGGATGATGAGGATGAGGATGATGATGATGGTGCAAGTCAGTACGTAGAGAGAAAGTGCTTTTCAAACAAGTCCGTTCAGAGTCTTTGCAGCCACAGAGTTTCTAAAGGAAGAGGTGGACGGGGTGCTACAAGGATTTAAACGTAAAGCTTCTCTCGCGTACTGATCCAACGTCTGATTCCCGTTTGGTGTTGGAGAATAAAAGGCAGGGGTTGATTTTGGCATGTGACGGACGCTGTGATGCTACAGACGTCCTAACGCGCTCTGCAGGAAGAATCTGGGACGACTCTGTCCTCTGAATAAAGTGACGGACAGAGAGCTACTGTAGAGTCCTCCAACTATCACACCCTGGCACTAAACTCATGCATTATTGAAGGTTATTGCTTCTAAAACTCTAATCAAATACAATTTATGGATTAAAATATATCACTCTGAATCCAAAAAGCTATGAGGTATTATGTACAAGAAGATGTGGAGAGTATAAACACTACCTTGGATCTGCAGCAGTTCATGATCTCACTACCTGTGCTAAGATACGTCTCTGTCGAATCTGAGACTCGTTTTTTTGGAGCTTTGAAAAACATCTACAACACCTTTCATGCTTGAGAGTGCAAATCAGGACACCTCTTCAGCTTTTTTTTTAAGAACGTACAGCCGCGCTGACGTTTTTTTAACATGCATATATAAAAACAACCTGATCCTGTCGCACCTTATTGTGTTTGCATGATGCAGTAAAAGAAGGAGAAGCTGCACAAACCTAAGATCTGAGGGCGAAGCTGCGTCTACGGTGTTCTGTGCTCAGAGGTGCAGCACTTCAAACTAACCCCAGCTCAGTCCAGAGACTGGGTTTCACTACTCCTCATGAAGCAAGCGTCACTACTGGTCATGCATGGCTACGAGTATGTTGGCACCACAGGCCCGCTAAATAAGCTAATGCACATGAGTCTATACATATCTTAATGGAAGACATTGGTGATTTTGTTGCTTTCAAACAACTTGTCACTTGTTTATACAATATACAGTTTGGTCAACAACATGACAGTTAAGATCAAATATTGCACAAATCCCGGAACAATTTGATTCTTTCATAAAAGGTTTCAAAAGGAAAGTCGACGTAATGAGACCAGGGGTTCCTTCAAAAGATTAAAGCTGCGGTTTGTGGTTCAAGCAGAAGATGCTGAACTCTGTCTCTACCTGCAGCGGGTAAAGGACCTCCTGTTAAGAGGGTCTGTGTGGTCGCAAAAGACGAGAAGCTGAAGTTAAAGGATGCAGAATAAATCTAGGATCTGTAAATCAGGAGCGGATGTTTAAAGGAAAGACGGTCTTAAAAATGCTTTCCTATGAGGCTCCTCCTAAAGGCTGATTTATACTTCTGCGTCGAATTGACAGCGTAGCCTATGCCAGAGGTCCGTGTAGCTGACGTGCACCTCCTCCAAAATGTAACTACCCCAAGAATGGACGCAGACTGTAAGCCCTGTGATTGGTCGGCTCAGCTGCATTGTATTTCCTGCATTTACAGCACTTCCTGGATCCCCGCTCATCGGCCGTGTATTTCCTCTCCTCCTCTCTCTTCTTCATGTAATCATGTCTGTATGATAAACAGCAACATGTATCAGCTGTAGATTAACAGAACACGCTCTGAATCTCTGTGGAAAAGGAAACAGAGATCGTAGCGGGACCGACTATCAGAGAGACCACACTGCCCTCTAGTGTTTCGGAGGAGAATTGCTGCGCGACACGGACACATCTACGCACAAGTATGTGGGGCTCATGTCCGCTGCGTAGGGGCGACGCAGAAGAATAAATCAGCCTTAAAGCTCACGCTACAAGTCCTCCCAATCTTGACCCTCAACTGCACTTCCTACCTCAACTCTCTACTCCCCACGTCCTCTCTCTCTCTTCAGACGTCCAATCCAATAATAGCAAAAAAATACCCCAAAAGAATATCTGTTAAAAAATGCATCCCTTCTAACAACCAGCAGAGGGCGCTTCAAGACATTCTTAGGAGCTTCAATTAGCATCAAACTAGCATAGCTTCTATCAAACTACTCATGCATCTTCCTGGTGATACCTCAGCTCAGCCCTCGCTCTCTCCTGCTCCAACGTACGGTCACTTCTGGTGCAAAAAAAATTATGAAGACATGAGGCAAATGTGAACTTCATGATGGCTGCACCCACTTCTCATTAAAACAACCGTTAGAGCTTAAAAAGGAGGAACTAGAAAGATATGAGGGAGAGTTTGGGGACTGAAAGCGTCAAAAGGTAGGAATTAAGGAAGCACAAAGAGGAGAAAGTCTGCTGAGACTTTCAAAATAAAAAAAAAACTGTAAATACTGTTAGTTGC
This sequence comes from Notolabrus celidotus, assembly GCF_009762535.1. Lineage (NCBI taxonomy): Eukaryota > Metazoa > Chordata > Actinopteri > Labriformes > Labridae > Notolabrus > Notolabrus celidotus. Next base: position 27,641,863 of record NC_048293.1, read on the forward strand.
GAAATTTAAGGGATCTCAGGGAGGGATTTTGGGGGATTCTGTCTCTACCTACAGCGGGTAAAGGACGTCCTATTAAGAGGATATTTGTGGTGACGAAAGACGATAAGCTCAAGTTAAAGGATGCAGAATAAATCTAGAAAGTGTAAATCAGGAGAGGATGTAGAGCTGTGGTTTTAAAAGGAAAGCCTGCGATCCTTTGGGGCGCCTGTTTTGCTGAGCGGTTAAAGCTCACGCCTTAAGTCCTCCCGACCTCGACCCTCAGCTGCAAGTACGGTCACTTCTGGTGCAAAACAAAAAAGATAGCAACGACCCAAAGCAACGAAAAAAAATGCGGCAAATGTGAACGTCATGATGGCTGCATCCACTTCTCATTAGAGCATCAGTAAGAGCTTAAAAAGGAGGAAGTAGAAAGATATGAGGGAGAGTTTGGGGACTGAAAGTTGTTTAAAAGAGGAGAAAGTTGGCTGAGACTTTCAAAATAAAAGACCCACTAAAACTACTGTTAGTTGCGAAATTTGAGGGATCTCAGGGAGGGAATTTGGGGATTCTGGCTCATAGAGAGCCCATAATGAAAGAAGAGAGAAGATGCAAAGGGGACCACAGTTAAGAGTTTTCCTCATGATGGATCAACTGAAGCTGAATCGTCAACTTAAGAACTGCTGTGGCGCTTCACAACCAGGTAACTTGTTCTGCTGGCGCTCCCTTCACTCCTGTTTGACTTGTCATGGTGATGAGGTAGTGCAGAAATCAAAACTTAAACACCCTTTGAGTTCATCACAGGCCTTGATCTTTGCTACAGTATCGTGTGTCTTTGCTTTTTGTGTGTCCCAGATAATGTGGAGCACTTTGTTCCAAACTGCTGTGATCTGATTACTAAGTGTGTGGGGCTGTTTTTAGATTTAGCTGCTAATGTTTGCATGAAACCTGATAAGACATTGAACCCAGATCTAACTGCAGACGCCCGAATGATGGAAACTTTCAGGCCTTCAAAGCCGACCCAACGACAAGTACGCCACACGAGGCTTCATGTCGGAGTAGTCAGAGTCAGATCCAGGCAGATGTCCTGACTCGTGATCGTGCTGCAGAAACAGGTCAGGACAGAGGGAGGGGAGGTGCTGTGGAGGAGAGAGGCCACTGCTCCACCTGCAGGAGCAGGAAGGAGGAAGGAGGACACCCGTGCACCAAAAGCCCAACAGAGGTCATCTTCACAAAGACTCTTCGTCCTTTACCTCCACAGATCTCAGGAGACATCGGAGCGGTCCAGCGAGGGCTGATTGGAGCAGAGGTGTTCCTCCATCCTCAGTGTCAGACTGGATCACAACTGGTAAACACATCCTAGAACAAAGGGGTCAGGAGGAATTTCAGCATCATTGTACAGTTTAGTTTTCTATTAAGAGGTAAAAGCACTTTTATGAGAGAGTCCCGGTCAAGACAGCAGCATTAATATGTTGAATAAATACACAAAATGAGACTTTTTCAACAGAAATGACACAAAACTAATAATTAGCAGTGTGCACAATCCTGACATGAGCACTCACTGGTCAGATTAAACATAATCCTGTGTTTATATTCTTTAATACATGCCCCAAGGTGCAGAAAAAAGCCGTACAAGATAAGATTAGTTGCTGCTGCGATCACCAAGCTGAAGAAGTTGTAGTTATATTTGCACATAATGTAGATTTAGTAGGGATTCATTTTGATTTATTACATGATTTTATTCCAGAGATGTTTGAGTGATCTGAGAGATTTTTATTATTAATTGATATTTTTCTCTTCTGTGTATGTCCTGATTGGTGGAGCCCACAGTTCTTTTTATTGTCATGTTTTAATAGTTTTTAAATCTGAGTTTTATTGTGCAGTCTTATGTTAATGTTGTTTTGTAATTGGATGTCAAACTGGATGTAATTTCTTTGCTGTAAAACAGAGAACCCAGAACCTAAAATGCTAGCTCTGTTAGCAGCTGAAATTAAACTCTATCAGTTGTTTCATTAGTAAATCTGCCTGTTAAGTCTCTTTTAACCTACTACTCATGAAATATAAAGCACTGGCTAGAAATACATGTTGACAAATAACATTAAAAGCATATCAAATCAATAAAACCACAAATATGCTGAACTCCACTCACTACCTCCCCCCTCTGCCCCCTGGACTGTAACATACCCACTACATACAAGGACTCTACCTCAGCTGCTTTTACATATTAAACCTTTTGCACCATTATCCATTAACATTTGTCCATTGTTAAGTTTTCACGACACTGCACTACCTGCCCTGTGTACATAGGCTGTTTTTAAATGTATTTCATTGTAATTTTATATTTACATTTTTGCTATTTAAGAGTTGGAAGAGAGAAAAGGCATCTGGATTTTCCTGTATGTCTTCGTATATATGATGAAATTGACAATAAAAACCTTTGAATCTTAAATCTTGAATGTGTGTACACGTGTAGAAACCTCAGCTGATATGGTCTGTGCTCTCAGGACGTCATACAGTTGCAGGTCCAGAGAGTCAGAACCGAACTGGGCAAAAAGGCTTTTAAATTTTCAGCCCTGTTTACCTGGAATGATGTGCAGAAGGACTTGAAACGGACACATCCTGTAACTCTGGGGGAATTCAAGTCACTCATAAAAGACAGAGAAACAGGCTCCATTGGATCTTGTGATTGCAATGTGTAACCATGTAACCATGTGACACTGTGACCGTATTCTATTTGTGTTGTTTTGTGTGCTTGTTGTGTGTTGTAACCTATTTTGTGCTGCCGTCTTGGCAATTTTAAGTCACTCTTGAAAAAAAAGGGTTTTAAATCTCAATTAGTCTCTTATCTGGTTAAAGAAAGAAAGAAAGAAAGAAAGAAAGAAAGAAAGAAAGAAAGAAAGAAAGAATATTAAAGCTCCTGTGAGGACATTTTATTTTGGGTTCATTTTGCCGACCTCTATAGACATCTAAATACTCAATTTTGTTGTTTATGTGCTGGTTTGCTTTTGTAGCTTATAAAGAAGCATCAATATTAATTTCAGTGTGTTTCATCACTAGCTTAAAATTAGTCACAGGAGCTTTAATATTCAGTTAAATTAATTAATAAAATGTGAATATTTCTTCAAAAAGGTCGTGTAAAATTCTAATTTGATAAAAATGCTGTTCATAAACATTCTGCTTATTAATTGATTAATTTATAGCAGACATTTTTCTGCTTTCATCAACACAAATACATAAAAATCTTTAAATATCTCTCTTTAATGACATATTAAGGTGCATCATAATGTGCATTAATTATTAAAGGATATTAAATCAGATTAAAAGGATCAGATTAATGTTTAATGGTGGGAGGACTCCTCCTGCATGGTGGATAAAGCACTGACCTTGGTGTGAGTGATGGTCTGGAGTGATGCAGAGGTATTCTCAGGGTGCTTGGAGCTGCAGCTGATCATCATGGTAAACAAAGCCAGGAGGGTTCTTCTTCTCCGGGGACTCATCCAGACCTCCAGGACCAGGTCTACACCGGGGTTCATGTGCAGGGAGACCGGTCTCTCTGAGTGAGGATTTACCTTCGGAAGATTAAACCATAAACCTCCAGGAAGGATGGATCTCCTTTCCTCCCCCAGGAGAGGAGAAGGTCCCCTCGTCCCCCGTCTCTGCTCACCCTCCGCTCTACGCCATCTTTGCTCTGTTACTACGAGGAGCGGAAGAGCGCGCTGATTGGACGAGGGGCCTGTCAGTCAGGGTTAGAGCCCGCCCCGGAAGTGGCTCTCTTCCTGCAACCCATTAACAGCTAACTGAGCTCAAAGAAGACAAAAATAACAAAAATAACAAATGAAATAATTCATTTAGCTATCAAAGGTGATAAATATTATTAAGACCTCAACATTAAAAATATTTAACAATTATATACACTCATTCTAAAAATTAAAAATAAAATAAAATACAAAATTCCTTGAAATATTAAAGCTCCTGTAGGTAATTTTTTTTTAAATGATGATGAGACTCATTTTTAATGTTATTAATTTATTCTAATAGTCTTGTTAGATATTTAAAATAAAGAAGGTTGACTTTATTTTGTCATAAAATTAAAATTACACATGAACAGGATGAAATTTAGCAAATACATCATCCAGTTTTGTCCACAGGGGGCGCCAAAAACAACACAACCCTCGCAGGAGCTTTAACTTTAGCTAGCCAGCCTGTTCTGGACTAATTTCTGATTCATTAAATGCTGATATTTTTTATTTTAATTCATGTTTTGTTATATTACTGAATTTGATAACTTTCTGTAGTTTACTTATTTAGTTATGTATATACCCACATTAGATATGCTTATTTTACTTCTTTAATTTTAACTGCTAATGACTTTTTAATAATTACTATTTATCGGCTCTTGCTGTTTTGCACTGTCTGCTCTGCTGCTGTTACACTTTAAATTTCCCCACTGTGGGACGAATAAAGGAGTATCTTATCTTGTATCTATTGACATGAAACTGAACTTTGAGGCAAACTGTGCAGCAGTGTGCAAAAAGGCTCACCAGCGTCTGCATTGCTTGAGAAAACTAGCTTTCTTTCACATTGATCGAACAATCATGACCATGTTCTACCATGCTTTTATCGAATCTGTTGTGTCCTTCTCCTTAGTCTCGTGGTTTGGCCAAATCACTCTAAAGGAAAGGAACTCTTTAAACCAGATAGTTAAATGGTCAAGCAAGTTGATTGGTGAGCCACAGGCATCCACGGTTTCCCTGTACACTAACCAGTTACAGCGGATAGCCACCTCTATTTTAAATAATGCCTCACACCCTCTGCACAGTGATTTCCAGCTTCTTCACTCTGGACGACGTTTTTTAGTCCCAAGGTGCAGGACACAGCGTCACAAGAAAAGCTTTGTTCCTGCTGCTGTTACTGAGCTGAACAAGCAATAGCTTTTATTTTCCCACACAGTCAGCCTCCAATCTTCTGACTTGAGCCCAGATTGTCTTATTTATTCATGTGATTCCATTGTTTTTATTGGTTGACTGTTTTCTGATATGCTTTTTTAAATGGAACCTTTAGCACTTTTATAATTTTATCATTTTATCATGTCTATTCATTTTACCATTTTTAGTGTTAGATTAGTTTTTAGGATATTTTTTGTATGTTTTGCACATTAAGTAGATTATTCTGTCTGAAGTCTATCTTGTAATTTTGTATCGACCTAACATCTCACTGGCTGCAAAACAAGTTTACCTACGGGTACAAATAAAGTAACCTTAACCTGATCTCTCTTATCTTAGCCATATAAGTTTAATATCTTATTTTAAATATCTACTAATAACATATCTTCAAATATTTACAATTAGAAAACTGGTGTTTACATTTGGGATAAATTAAACAGAAAACATATATTTGTAACTTTTAATTAACTAGTCAATTAACTCAATGATGCCCGGAGCTAGCTAGCAACAGTAAGCTAACAGTCAGTAAATTAAACCTCTCATTATCTGCCTCTATTTTTGATAAATTGCCTTAATAGAGTCACATTTCTCAGGATTTTTTTTTTTTTTTAATAAGCTAGCTGCAGTTGGGGAAGCATATGACTGTGGATCAAGAGAAAGGACCCCATCAGGGCTGCAAAATGATGACCAGGGTGTAAAAGCAGAGGGGGGCACACCTGGGACGCCAATGAAGCACTTACCCCTACCCCACTCAACACCAAGTGCTGATTAGTCTGTAAGGGATTGTTCTACCAAGTCCTTTGAGCTCAACTAAACTCCTGTGATTTGTGTAATTTGCATTTAACGTTTTTATTCCTCAAAATAAACGACACAGAGTGAGCATGGCACTTGTATTTATTTCAAATCAAATTCATGAATCACTTTCATAATACAGACCGACATCACAGAACAAATCAGAACCGGTTGATCGTCACGTAATGATTAGGTGGTCACGTTGTGTTTCCTGCACTCAGCTGCTGGAGTGTGTTTTCATCATGAACTCACATTGAAGATTAAAAGCTAAGATGTCTGCACTCCAAGTCATGTTCTCAACCCGGTACAGGAAGTCATGTCTGATTCACTTGATTCTCTTTAGTTCATTAAAAGTTGCATGAATCAAGAAACGGGGAGACTCATAGTTTAAATACAAGCATAGAGTTTTATGTTGGGTTAATCTAAAGTCTGTAAAGTAACTGGTGCACAGGGCCCGGCTTTGTTAGCTGTGGCTTCATGAAGACTACATCAAGCCGAATTAGCAGCTAAATCTGTGATCCCCACTTTCTGAATGATCTGGGATTACTGGAGGAGACAGACACGAGTCTCTCCTCCTCTATCATGAGCTGAAAATGAATCTATAAATAAAACATCCGCTCCAACAGGCCCTCGGTGGTTTCGACGCTTTGGTTGAAGTCCAACATGTGACACAGGTAACAACAATCTATTGGCAGTAGCTGGGTGAACCCATAAGGAAGGAAAAACACACAAACATGGCCGTGGGTCCCCGTGTACTCTCGGGGTCATATCTTACAAAAGGGGAACCGAAGTTGTGGCACTTCAGTGAGAAAACACAGAAACATGAGGAGCACATCCTGCTGACGCACCGTCCTGTCCGTCTGTTTTAAAGTGAACCAAACATCCAACAGGTTCCACTGTGAACCGGTGCGTCCACACAGACACAGCATGAGCTAAAGATCCACAGTACAGTCAACAGAGAATCAGCTTACTCACTGCAATGGCAAAAAGCGTTATCGTACCGTGCTCTGAGATCACGTTTCATGAAAAGTGGAACCGTTAAAATGTGACCCTCTAAAGCCCTCTAAATAAATACTCTTCTTCTAACTCTACTGGGAAAAATACAGAGTGACATCGCAGAAAACAACCCAAGGCACGCAACTTTTCCCTTTGTGTACGGAGGCAGAGACTCAGAGCTCTGACTGGATCTACCGAATGCTTGGTCTGACAGCGTGTTCTCGTAGTGTGGGCCACAGCAGCAGCAGCAGCAGCCTGCTGAGGAGCCGGATGAGGTCGTGTCCTGAAGTCAACAACATGTTGAAGCAAAATAAAAAATAATAATGATGATGATTTTAAAAAAAAAAGAGCTTTTAGTGCAGGAACCGGATGCTCATTTTCTGTTCCACGTCCACTTTCTCCAAGACCTGAGGAACGACAAACACAGAGTGAGATTAGAGGTTAGATTAGTCCTGTAATGTGTAACCTGTGAGGATTAAACAGTGATCAACACCGGCTGTTAGTCATCAACAAAAACACTTTGTTAAGCATTTACTCCAACAGGCAGAATATTGAAGGCATGGAAAAAACACTCTGCATTTAGTTTGACCTTCAAAACTGATTTGAGGCGTTTTAACTTTTACATTTTGACACTTTGAGTTTAAAACTATTTTAAATAAAGCTTCATTTGAACTTTAAATACATGTTGATGTGTTTTTATGAAGTCTGTGTCTCTGAGGGTTGTCCTAACCAACAATTCACCCTTTCACAAAGAGGGTAAACAATAACTTTCTTCAGACGTTTACAGATTCTGCTTTGACTTCCCTCGTCTCACACATCGCCAGTTCAAGTCGGGATATCTACGCCCTGATCGTCACGCCTGATCTGCGATGTGTTCATGAACTGTCCTTCCTCTGATCCGCCATCAGAGGTAGCATCAGAAGTGTGAAGGGGGGGGTGCATGTGGAGTTGTAATGGGTTCATTTTCGGTTAAGACGAGATCAGTTGTGATTCTGTGTCCGGCGGGACAGTAAGACTCTGTGAGTTACGGACTTCAGAGCAGCGAAGGGGGGGGGGGATTATTTAGAATCATCCTAATTTAAATAAACAATAAGACCCAACTCTATTTACTATGTACGTTAAGTTACATACATATAGAGAGAGAGAGAGAGCAGATGTTTGAAGTGTTTGATTGTTCCTGTTCTGGTTTTTGTTTTGAACTCTGTAAAGCACTTTGAATTGCTCTTTGTGTGAATGGTGCTTTATAAATAAACTTGCCTTGCTGTGCCTCAAACTCAACTGCACTCACTGGGAGTGCACCAATATTACACCAAGTATAGAGGTCAGTGTGTGAGTACAGAAGCGTAGTGACAATAGGACTTCATTATGTTGCTGTTGTGGAGCTGCAATGATTTAAGTTACATTAAAGGTGACATATCACGCTTTTTTCATCAACATATATTGGTCTAAGAGGTCCCCAAAACATGTCTTTAAAGTTTATGCTCAAAAAAACACTTTGAAATCAGATTTTGGTCTGCCTGAAAAACCCTCTTCTTCAGTCCTCCTCAGAACAGTCTGTTTTCTCTCTGACCACGCCCCCTCAGGAAGTGGGTGTGGCCTCGGCTCTCCAGCATGTTGATCTAATGTTTACATGTTGGCTGAATATACACGGCTGCTCACAGACCCGCGTTACTTCAACCCTCTGGATCTGATCCAGAATCTGATCCTGACGGAGAGGCGCCTGCAGCAGGACCTTTCTGAACCATTGGTCACAGATTTAGTGTTTCTTGTTGTTTTATTTGTCAGCATGTCGACGTGTGTCTTGGTACACAGCTACAGCTACCAACATGTAGCTATGTGGCTATGCTAACTAGCGCTAGCACTTTTCCATGATAAATAAAAATCATCCACTAGATCTTTAAATCTGCAGACGTGGGGAGTCAAAGCGACCTTTGTGTTTATTAAGACAGCCTACAACTAGCATGCCTCCCTCCTAAGCTCCTTGTTAGCACACGTGTGCAGGGAATGAAAAACGGAGGAGGGGTTGAGTTGTATTTTATACAGTCTATGGGCTGAACAAGCTCCGAGCTCTGACTTCCTGTTACAGACCGGATATTGTTGTGACGTAACAAAAACACTGAAAACTGAAACGGCTGGTTTCAGCACACATTTACAGAAAGGTGGAGAAATCAGAACAGGGGCAGAATGGATTCTTTTCATTCTCAGGGGGTTTGTAGACAGGGACACATATTTCAGGTAGAGAACCATTAAAAAGTCCATTTTGCATGATATGTCACCTTTAACAAACATGCACATTCCAAAAGAAGTCAGCTATAGGAGTTAAAACATCCAGAGAGTCTTGTATCCTCGTGAACACGTCACATTAAACACAACTGGAGTCTAAAACTTGAGGAGGCGAACATTTGGAATCAGCCGATCTGCAGGTTTTTGACAAAAGCACTGATTTATTTTGTTTCTAGTTTATTAAAAACACGTATTTAAGAGCCTGCAAAGTAAACAGACAGAGACCCAAACACATCAGAGCTGTGTGTGTGCGTGTGTGTGTGTGTGTGTGTGTGAGTAGAGGAGTCACCTTGATGAACTCATTAAAGGAGATGGAGTTGTCTCCGTTGGTGTCGGCCTCCTGGATGGTCCGATCAGCGATGCTGCCGAGCTGCTCGTCTGAAATGTTTACCCCGACCATCATCCTCAAGACCTGAGAGGAAGAAGAAGAAGAAGAAGAGTCACTTTAAGGTCCATGAAACTGTAACTGTGTGTGTGTTTAAGTGATTTAAAGTTAATGAGCAGTAATCACAGTTAATTAGCCGCCACACTCGCCTGCAGGATGATAATTACACAGTAAAGAGTTACACAGACTTCACTCTGATTGGCCGGTCTCCTCAGAGAGAGGATCCAGAGCGTCAGGAGACCGGAGGAATGTTTAGTGCTAAACAACAGATCCGTCCTGAGCCATTAAACCCCGAGCTCAGAGCGATTACAGGTCACACAAAGTCACCCAGACCAACAGGGCTTCACCGAGGGACAACAAATAACAGAGAGGGACTAAATACAGGATATCACACCGGGCCGAGACGTCACCCTGGACTTAAGGAGAGATATGGAACCATCGTATCATCATTATCATCATTATCAGGACGAGGGCAAAGTCTCATCATCCACACAGACATCCCTCACTCTCTCTGCAGAGTTTCACACACACGTTACATAACAGCTGTTCCTTTATTACAAGACATATTCAGATTGTTGTTCTAGGTGAATAACATGAATAAGAGGAGTTTACAGAGATGGATGTTTTTGTTTATGATGCTTTTTCTAAAACCAGAAATACTCAATAATAACGACCAAAACAAAATGCTCCTGCAGATTAAAGGAGTATCTGATCTCCTGCTGCCTCCATGTTTTTATTTGTGTGTCTGTTTTATAAATGGAGTGTTGGATATCATCCTTTACAGTGACACAATAACACAACCAAGCTAACTTGTTAAAGGTAGGGTAGACAGACAACTCCCTCTTTTGCAACTGACCTGAAAGTTTTTAACTTATGAAGTCAAGATGCTTTGAAGGACATAGACGTTACTGACTTAAATGACAAAAAACAGGATTTGTTTTTACTGATTAGAGGAGTTGCTGATCTGCTGCTGCCAGAATGTGTTTTTCTTTTTGCTTCTACTATATAGATGTAGTGTTGGAGTTCGATCTCACCCTTTAAAACAGCGACACAATAACACAACCAAACTAACCTGTTAAAGGCAGAGTAGACCAGCGACTCCCTCTTTTGCAAGCTTTTACTAATGAAGCCTGGTGACTTCAAAGAGAGGGATGTGACGGATGTTTGGACTTAAAGGTGACATATCACGCTTTTTTCATCAACACATATTGGTCTAAGAGGTCCCCAAAACATGTCTTTAAAGTTTATGCTCAAAAAAACACTTTGAAATCAGATTTTGGTCTGCCTGAAAAACCCTCTTCTTCAGTCCTCCTCAGAACAGGCTGTTTTCTCTCTGACCACGCCCCCTCAGGAAGTGGGTGTGGCCTCGGCTCTCCAGCACGTTGATCTAATGTTTACATGTTGGCTGAATATACACGGCTGCTCACAGACCCGCGTTACTTCAACCCTCTGAATCTGATCCAGAATCTGATCCTGACGGAGAGGCGCCTGCAGCAGGACCTTTCTGAACCATTGGTCACAGATTTAGTGTTTCTTGTTGTTTTATTTGTCAGTATGTCGACGTGTGTCTTGGTACACAGCTACCAACATGTAGCTATGTGGCTATGCTAACTAGCGCTAGCACTTATCCATGATAAATAAAAATCATCCACTAGATCTTCAAATCTGCAGACGTGGGGAGTAAAACCGACCTTTGTGTTTATTAAGACAGCCTACAACTAGCATGCCTCCCTCCTAAGCTCCTTGTTAGCACACATGTGTGCAGGGAATGAAAAACGGAGGAGGGGTTGAGTTGTATTTTATACAGTCTATGGGCTGAACAAGCTCCGAGCTCTGACTTCCTGTTACAGACCGGATGGCGTTGTGACGTATGAAAAACACTGAAAACTGAAACGGCTCGTTTCACACACATTTACAGAAAGGTGGAGAAATCAGAACAGGGGCAGAATGGATTCTTTTCATTCTCAGGGGGTTTGTAGACAGGGACACATATTTCAGGGAGAGAACCATTAAAAAGTCCATTTTGCATGATATGTCACCTTCAAATAAAGTGATCACATGAATCCCTTTGTAACGTCAAGAACTGAGAGCAACAACATCAGTCTGCTCTCTGTGGATGTATTCTGGTTGGACACATGGGATTAAGTTGCAGCCATTACAGCCTGTTTCACAACAACTACTAGAGCTATTCCAAAACCTTACTTAAAGAAATAAAACCCCAAAATAATTAAAGAGAAGCTCCAATAAAACAAAAACAAGATGTTTCAATGAAGAAAGAATAAATATATTTCCTATCTAGTCATGACTCAGCTGTTTCCACAGTCTGCACGGTGACTCAGCGTCTTGACAAATAATGGACTCACCTGCAGCAGCTCATCGCGGGAGATTTTGTCATCTCTGTCCAGGTCGTACAGACGGAAAGCGACTGTAAGAGATAAGATTAGATCATTGATCACCTTCAGGGGAACTTATCATGATTCAGTGACTCACAGAAAACAAACACAGATCAGGCGTGAGGGACTCATGAGGTCAGGTTTGAACTCCTGTCATAATATTTGTCCCCGGCGTGTCTGCACACACCCACGTGACCCGGCTCCACACTCACACAGCAGCTTGTTTGTCCTGCTGTTCAGCGGCTCGCTCACAGCGGCGTTCTTGCTCTTCTCGTTGTCCTCGATGGGTCTGAAGTGAGCCAGGGTCCGCATGAAGCCTCTGAAGTTCACCTGGTCCTCTCTGAAACCCAGGAGAACACGAGGAAAGAAATGTTACTACAGCTTTCAGACACACAGAATGAACTCCAGTGGACTCTCTGAGCGGCTCAGGTTACCTTTATTACTGGCTGTGAGAAACACAATGAAAACTCAAAGGAGTGGTAACATAACACCGTCTCACCGAGGAGAGGAGGAGGAGGAGGAGGAGAACTCTCTCAGCTCTGCTTTAAGATGCTCCCAGGAAAACACAAGCACCATCAGAGAGCATTAAAACCCACAGCTAACATTACTACGCCTACACATCTGACATTTTAGGATTTAATGACACAGCTGGAAACATCTGGTTTCATACTCCGACTGATAAAAACAGCCAAAAGAAATCAAAATACACAGAACGGATCCGAGGGGCCCGGCTCAGCTCCTACAGCTCAGAGCTGGCAGAGGAGGCAGAGACTCTGGAGTCTGCAGCCACAACACCAAACCCCCAATGGCTTCTCTCGGCTCTGCTGCGGCGGCCGTGACTCAAACCTATAATACACACTTAAGAGGAATAAATCTCCTCAGAGAGAAGAGAGAGAAGAGAGAGAACTCACCCCTCAGGGAAGAAGGCATTGATTATTCTGTCTCCCAGAGGGTTGATGGCCAACTCAGGGATCCTCTGGAAGTCTTCTCGACTGCAGAGAGAAGGAAAAGTTATCTGTGTTAATGTATGAATCAACAAGATCTTAAACATGTCAAAAGGTCACTCTGGTATTTTTAAACTTAGGCCTCATTCTTTAGATTTATCACTCCACATGAGCAAGACGTGAAGAAGATGGGAGGTGCACGAGCTGTGAGGCGTGTAAGGAGTCAGATAGAGTTTGTTGCTCTCATCATAACCTCCAGACTCCATCGACACACTCATCTCACCTTGCAGATCACAGGAGTTGCTCGTCTCCTGCTACCTTTATTGTTTCTTTATCAGCAGGAAGTCTAACCCAAAGTCACATTCAGACACCTCAGTGTAAATCTCTCTGTTGTGTCAACTGATGAACGATAAGAGAGTCACCTTGAGAAGAGAAATAAACGTTTGAACCGGACTGTGAGCCGAGACTGAAAGCACAGGAGCGAGACGGAACGAGCCGAACCCAGAGCGTGTTTAGTGTAAACATCACGTCTTCTCTTCCTTCAGAGACTTCCTTCATTCTTTCACCTCTGAGCAAAGATCTGCAGACGAACCCTCCACACCAAACTGAGTTTTAAACAGTCATGCTCCCTCAGCTTTAATGATTACACGACTGTTTCTTCATCCTCTGATCAGACGAGTTAATCACAAACCAGAGAAATGTCACACAGAGGTCTGTGTGAAATATCTCAAACCTCTGTGAGCTCTGATGACAAAGTGAGGGATCGTTTTAAGATCCAAAGAGATGAAGAGAACTCATCTTTAATTTTCTTAAAGTGAAAGTTTTCTGGAAATATCTGGAGTTTATCTTTAGACTTTTTTTTCCACATTTGTTTCACTTTATTTACCTTCTCTTTGATCGTTCCATCACTTTTATTCATTAAACAAATCTCTCTGACATGACTTCAACTCTTTGGTACGTCTAAAATGTGCTGCACAAAAACCTCTACAGCTGGCCGAGCTGTTAAAGCATGCGCCCCATGTACAGCCGCAAAAGTCCCATTGCAGCATTTGCTGGTTCCACTCTTTGCTGCATTCCCCTGCTCTCTATTCAATCCGTCTTCAGTGTGAATGCACGATATTATCTGCATAATATCTGTACACTGATATGTAGGGCCGATAGCATGCAGCATTAATTGACTGAGCTTCAAGATGTCGGCATATTTTCAAGTGTTAGAAGAGCAGACACTTTACTGAGTGTCTGTATTTTTAAGAAGAAGACATGTGGTGGAAATAAAATGTAGTTCTTCTTGTTTTATGTGCTTCCAAGACAAAAGTCCCACATCGTGAATCCCTCCTCTTCAGCTGCCTGAACCGATAAAGACGTCACATTCTTAAACCGAGCGCTGACTGAGAAACCACAACGATACTAATCCTGAATACCTCCTCTGTGGTCTGCCCCTGGAAGAGGATGTTCCGGATCACATGAGTAAGACTCTGGCGGCAGAGTTTTGAACAAGTTGTAGTTTTTTTAAAACTCTGTCTCTCTTGTAATTGATTTTAAAGCCCCTCCATACATCACTGATCTCCTCTCATTATGTTCCAACATGTTCACTGAGGTCCTTGAATGCTTCCCTTTTAAATGTCCCTCATGTGTCCTTCACAAAGAGAGAGAGACTTTCTCTGAACTCTCTGCCTCTGGACATGAAGACGGCGAGCTCTCTGAGTGTTTTTAAAAATAAACTAAAGACTTACCTTTTTAAATCTGGCTTTTAATGTAGAGTCATTTCCTTTTAGCTCTAGACTACATTATTAACATATATGTAAATGTATCATCCCATTTTTATCTATTTTATTGTATTCTATCTTATTTTATTGTTTATGTATTTTTCTAGCATTTATCTGATTTTATTATATTGATTTTATTTTATTTTTCTGATACTTCTCTGATTTTATTTTATTGATTTGATATCCAGGATTCTATTTTCTTTTATTCTATCTTATTTTATTTCATTTTATCTTATATGTATTTTTCTAGTATGCATCTGATTTTATTATAATGATTTTATTGTAGGGCTGCACGGTGGTGCAGTGGGTAGCGCTGTTGCCTCACAGCTAGAAGGTTCCTGGTTCAAATCCACGGCCAGGCGGGGGCCTTTCTGTGTGGAGTTCTCATGTTCTCCCCGTGCATGCGTGGGTTCTCTCCAGGTACTCCGACTTCCTCCCACAGTCCAAAAAAAAGGTGCTCACCAGGTTGATTGGTCACTCTAAATTGCCCGTAGGTGTGAGTGTGTGCATGAATGGTTGTCTGTCTCTCTGTGTTAGCTCTGTGATAGGTTGGCGACCTGTCCAGGGTGTACCCTGCCTGAAGCCTGAAGCCAGCTGGGATAGGCTCCAGCCCCCCGTGACCCCTAACGGGATAAGCGGTCAAGATAATGGATGGATGGAATGGATTTTATTGTATTGTAAATTTTTTCTTGATACTTTTATTGATTTGATCATAACAATTTCATTTTGAAGTATTTTACATCCCTTACTTCTCCTTTTTTAAATATTTCTGTTGTTTGAATGTATGAACGGTGCTTTATAAATAAAATGAGTTGACTTTAGAGACTTAAAGTAAAGTTACATGCCATTAAACCTCCTCAGAGGAATTTTGCACAGACTCTGGAGCCTCTGTGTTGAAGCTGTCACTCTCCTCTCTTCACTGATCCTCTCCTTCTCTGATGACAATCTCACCTTGTGTCTTTCTAACACTCAATCACATCTCCCCCTGCTGTGGAACATGTAAACAAAGGTTGTTTTTACTGCACACTGTACCTCACTTCCTCTAACACCTTAGTATAAATGAACACTCATGTTCCTGATGATCTTTTGTAGGTCATCAGAATTAATCACAGCCTGTTTCATAACCACCTTAAAGCCCCTCACATGAGCTTTATGTAACCCCTGTGTCCTCCATGAGGGAGAGGGTGTGCAGCTGATTAATGTTCCCGTGTTAGTGTGATGGTGGTCTCACCTGAGGGTTCCGTTTTCACCTTTATCCAGGCTGGTGAAGCGGCTGTACAGGCGGGTGATCTGACTGTGGGAGACTGGAGGAGAGACACCAAGAGGGGGGACAGATTTCACTCTCAGGGGGGAACAGAGCTCCAGGGAGATCAACTCCTGACTTAACTACACAGATCCCTGATAACTGAGACCATCAGGTGTTGTAATAATGAGTGTGATGTTGTAATGTTACACAACTAGTGCAGTAAAGCTAATGACAACATAACGGTGTGAAGACAACCAGCAGCTGATGTGTCCCAGACTGATCCACTTACATCCAGTCTCCTTCTTGATCTCTTCTATCTCTTCCTCCCGCAGTAACGTGGACGCTCTGGACCCCATGGTGAACAGGTAGATCTCACTTGTAAGACCTGCTAGCCCCCCTTGTGAAACCTGAACCAGCTGTTCGAACCTGAATCCGGATCAACCTTTAAAGTTAGCAAACAAGCTAACACGGAGCTAACTCGGACAGGTCGTTCCTTTAAGGGTGATTAAATCCAAACGGTCCTTCAGAGTCCTCTTTGTGAAGTGGTCCCCTCTTTGTTAGTAAATCCGGTCTCTGCTGGGTCCAGTTCTCATGTTAGCATTGCTGGTTTCGGTCAGGTTCTCTTCCTGTTTTAAGAGGAGGTACCGAGAGAGGCCGCCTCCCTGACAGGAATGTGACAGGCTGAGGTGGCCGAGACTTTGCCTGATTAATAATTTATAGAAGGTGGTTTATTCATAACTGTACTGCATTAACAAATACAAAATATATAAAAGATTATTATTTATGTCAAACTAATGAAGTGAACACGCATTAATGAAAAGAAAACAAGCAGGCGCCCTTATTGTGGTTTGTTTATCATTTAGCCATCTATACGGAGTAGGGGCACCATCCTGCTAGGGTAACCGTTTCGTCCGTAACATCTCCACAGATTTGACCCCAAAATCTGTCATAAATTAAACATTTAGATGAAATAAACACACAAGAATCTTTCAAGCAATGTCAAATCTAATGTTTTTAAATTCGTTAGAAATATAAATAATTATTAAGTATGATCATAGGAAGGCATATGTGGTTGTTTGGGTATATATTTATAAGCATAAATGTTATAAATATATATTACACATGATATATGATCTTCAACCCTAGACAACTTCAAGGAAATTATTTTACTAATTGTATTTATTTATTTATTTAAAAATGTCACTCCTTCCTACTTATTGTCACATGTGTAAATCAAAGCAACTTTGTGTTTTACTTCTTCTTTTTTTTGCATGATTTATTTAAAAAAAAAAAATTATTAAAATGTGTTTTTATGTTTGTTCAGAATTTTCTAAATAAATTACAAATTAATCAAATCAAAGACTAAAAGATATATCAAGATAAAATACTGGAATTAAATTACATTTTCAATCAAGTTTCTGCCCTGATAGTTATATTATGTGATTAATGTTAAAGTTGAAAAGAAAAATTTAAATGTAATTATCATTTTTATAAATAACAGGGGAGGAAGTCACTCCAGCTCTCTATCATACCTTCTCCAGCAGCTACCTGATTATGTCCTCCCCTCCTTCTATAACTGTTAGATGTAGCACAAACAAACACCACTAGAGGTCACTATTTCGTCATATAATGACAGCTTTTATTATTATAGATAGATAGATAGATAGATAGATAGATAGATAGATAGATAGATAGATAGATAGATAGATAGATAGATAGATAGATAGATAGATAGATAGATAGATAGATAGATAGATCTTTATTTGTCTTTACAAACAGTCTGTACAAGAATACATACACTAATAAACAATAAACACCCACCCAGCCTCACCACAATGGTGCCAATTATCCCACATATATACAAGCAGGACACATTACTGCAACTGGACTATGCTGTGTTATTTTATAAATAGAAGCTGGTAATATTCTGTTATCTATGTGCAATATAGAAACTAAACTTTTGTTTCCCCCTCCCACATATTTACATTTTACTAAGATGTTTCTGATATAAAGTCAGGTTAGTTGATGCTTTTGTTGGGGAGTCTCTCTTTAATTTACTCCTGAGTGATAACGACATTAATCAGTATTTAACTGTCTGTGACACATCAGTTACCAAATCACTGAGCACATGTTTTTGATGAGGCACAGGGAGTTTTTCTTGTCTAGGTCAAAGTTTCTTTCAAAACCTGGTGCAATATTTCATAAGAAACCAACAGCACTCAATTCAGGGAGTGAATTTATACAAAATTTACGCTTTAGTTTCACAAAACAGGAGTGGAAATCTGTTTTTCTGTTGTTCTATATGTGTGTATAATCCTTTCTTTAAATCACACACAGTTACACATCATTAGTTTGGATGTAACCAAGGTTTGTGGGTGTGGGTAAAGAGTGATCCAAGATGGATCAGACACTAACACTTCTAAAATAATCCCCATAAGAGGAAATATTCTCCCTGTGAAATGTATCTGGTTTTAAAGAAGCTCACAGAGACGTAAAAATCCCCTCAAAGCTGACAGTGTTTCATGTTAAAGAGGATGCAGGTGGGTCTGAACGTCTGTCAGGAAAGAGAGCAAGTTTCAAAAAGGTTTCCTTTCCACTCGACTGATTTGGACGGCAAACAAATCCACAGAGTTAAAAAGCAGTAGGAGTCACTTTTTAAGGAGTTTTGGTTGATTTATTTCAAGATCCCTGTTACAAATTGTCTTGAGTTTTTTTGAAACATTCACTGTTCAGTGGTACGTCCTTTACATATGCATGGAACATTCCTTCATGCAGCCGTACCACAAATAAAGCTGAGAGCAAAAACAAATGTACAAGAATTACATGCGATCATTTATCTCCTAAAAACAATCAGAAGCAGAAAAAATATCCAAAAATTCTTCACAGCAAAAGTGCGACTCGTCTTAAAACAAGTTTAAAATTCTCAGTAAAATCAGAAAACGTCACTTTAAAAATACAAATTAAAAAAAAACAACAAGTGTTAGTGTGTTGATAAAACAATAACGTCAACTCCACGTCAGATTGATTCCTAAGCAGTGCAAAGAGAGGCTTCTCGTCTTCCCCGGGGTTTCACACAGGGAGGAAGTTTGGTGTGAGACTTTCACAGGTTGGTCTTTTACTCGAAGCGACACGCGGCGTCCATGGCAACCTGGATGCTGCAGGACGAAACACACACACAGAAAATATATCAATGAGGCATCAGACAATAATACTTACAATAAGTGTCCTGATTATAGACGGTATAAAACATGGATGACATGACAGCTCCCTTAAAGTGAAGCAAACACATTGAGAGCTCCCCCTGCTGACTGGGTGCAGTATAATAATAATAATAATAATAATAATAATAATAATATTAATAATAATGCATTTTATTTATAGGCGCCTTTCTTGGCACTCAAGGTCACCTTACAACATTAAAAACAAACAGAGTTTAAATAGCAAACAGGAAATAAAACACAATTTAAAAAGTGTTAAGTGAATGGACAGTGGAGTTGTGGTCAGATGGAGTAAGCCAGTTTAAACAGATGAGGTTTGAGTTTGGATTTAAAATGTGGGAGTGAGTCAGTGTTACGGAGGTCAGGTGGGAGAGAGTTCCAGAGCGGCTGAAGGCTCTGCTCCCCATGGTAACAAGGCGAGCAGGGGGGACAGTGAGGTGGATGGAGGAGGAGGGTCTGAGGGTGCGGACGGGTGTGGCAGTATGGAGGATGTCAGAGAGATATGGAGGGGCGAGGTTGTGTTTGGATTTGAAGGTGAGGAGAAGTATTCTGCAGTTGATCCGGTGTGTGATGGGGAGCCAGTGGAGCTGTTGCAGGATGGGTGTGATGTGGTGGATGGAGGCGGTGCGTTTGATGATACGGGTGGCTGAGTTTTGAACCAGTTGAAGTTTATGGAGGGTTTTGTGGAGGAGACCAAACAGAAGGGAGTTGCAATAGTCCAAACGGGAGGTGACGAGGCTGTGAACAGGAATGGCGGTGGAGTGGGGAGTGAGTGAAGGACGGAGACGGTTAATATTGCGGAGGTGAAAGTAGGCGGAGCGGGTGACGTGGTTGATATGGGAGGTGAAGCGGAGGGTGCTGTCGAGGATGACACCCAGACTCTTAACCTGAGGGGGAGAGGGGCGAGTTGTGGATGGGAATAGAGAAGTTATGGAGTTTGTTTAATGTAGATTTTGTGCCAATTAGAAGAAGTTCAGTTTTATTGCTGTTTAATTTGAGAAAGTTTGAGGTGAACCAAGATTTTATTTCAAGGAGACAATCAGTGAGGGAAGAAGGTGGAAGTGAGGAGTCAGGTTTAGTCGAGAGGTAGAGCTGGGTGTCAAGCAGTGGAAGTGAATATGATGTTTACGGAAGATGTGACCAAGGGGGAGGAGGTAGATGATGAACAGCAGGGGCCCCAGGACAGAGCCCTGGGGCACACCTGTGGTGAAGGGGACTGGATGGGAGGTGAATGATTTAAGTTGAATGAACTGTATAGCTCTTAAACCCCGCCTCCTCTATGTGAGGACTGAGTCAAAATAAAGTACAGAAAGAACAGCACCCATGAAAGAGAGAGTAACCGTTCTGGATCAGGTGAGCAGTAACGTACCTGTCTGTGGAGTATCCTCTCTCACACAGGTTGACCAGAGCGTACAGATGTCTCAGAGCGTATTCATACTGAAACACAAAGAGGACACCGCATGAGTCACACATGTTCCCTAAATGTCAGAACCTGTTTGTTTCCCTCAGGTTTGTTTCTGTGGAGATCAAAATGTCAGAGTCAGAGAGGAGGGAGTTTTTGGTTTGACAGTAAATCACTCAGCTGAATGAAAGTACCTGAAAGAACCTGAGGAATATGATGCTCTAAAAGAAGTGACATTACCAAGAATCACTAACAGAGAAGTTTGGGTGCTCCACCTTAAAGAACTAAAGCTGTATTATTGCCTGACGGTGTCCAATGTTCTAAACGCTGCCATAGCCAGACTCCAGACAGATCAACAGAGTACCCTCTTCATGATCTCCGGGGACTTCAACCATGTATTCATTTTCTACATAGCGTATTCTGTCTTCTCTACATACTTTCATTATCATTATTTTCATTGTATTTGTTTTTATATCTCATTAATTTTACTTTGTCTCTTAATATAATTTGATATTCTTACTTACTTGTGTACAGGAGCAACTTTAATGACTGAATTTCCCCCCAGGATAAATAAAGTATTCCTGATTCTGATTAGCATACAATTTAAAAATCTACAAGTGTTAAAAACTCCAGATCAGACTGTTTCCTCAAATACAAGCTGTAAAAAGGATTCTGAATCAGCTCACTGTACAAATCCAAACCCACAGACCTGAACGTGCTCGTGATCACGTGAAACTGATCTTCCTCTTTAAAGGCAGGACCTGATACTGACGTGTAAGCTAGTTTTAACCATCAGCTGCAGATGTTTCCTGTGATCTAAAATCACTTCCTGAATATGAGCCGGTCTCGGTCTTACCTCCGTTTTGTGCCAGTTGAAGCAGTTGTATTTGAAGTGGGTCATCGCGGCCCTGTAGCACTCGTGCTGGGTGAGATCCGCGTGCTCGTTCAGAACCTCCTCGGTCTTATGCTTGCTGGAGGTCACCATCCCGACAACTTTACGCATGGTGTCCGCCATCATCTCCCTGACCTGGACACACACAGTAACACCCGTCACATGAGGAAACTCCTCTTTAAATACCTGCATGTGTTAAAAGTCTGTTTACCTTGAGGTGGGCGCTGATCTCCTTCAGAAGCCCCCGTGCAGCTTTGAGGTCATTCGTGGACATCATCTTCCTCTTCAGGATGGCCAGAGGGACGTCAGGGCTCGGGGTCAGGTCAGGACTTGTGATTGGCTGCAGGGTTACGGGGGGAACGGGGCGGTTGACTGCCTTGGCGTTACCCTGGAACGCTATCAGCTTCATGTGGGCCATCGTCTGGACAGAGAGAGGGAAGGATACATGAGTTCAGAGGAGTTTATCCCTTACAGTTCAGCTTCATGATACTGTTCTGACAGTTTTCTGATCTGAAACTCTAAAACTTTGTGAAAAAGTTACACTCTGATAAGTAGCAGTCTTTGCTGATGGTGCATGTTTTCTGGTCTTGTTTCTCCTTTAAGAGTTGATGGAGGAATCCTGATTCCACAGTCTCAACGATCCTGGATTTTAGTGCATGCATATCCTTCTGTGATGGATCAATCCCTGGAGTCTGAAGGAAAGATGGCGCCTACTCTGAGTGCGTCTGTGTGTGAGGACTTTCAGTCTCCAGTGCACTTTTCCCCTCTCCTATTTCCCTGCTATGATCACATTCCTAACAGCAGAGTGTCTTTTTCTGGAGCAATAAAGGATTTCTATTTCTGTTATGTTCCTCGCTAAAAAGCCCAAAATAAAGCCCCCAAAAAATCAGCTAGACGGACTCCAAAACAAAGAGAGGAAGAACAGTCTCCTTCTTCAGCCAAAGAAGCAGTAAGATATTCTAAAACAATCATTCAGAGTCCCAGTCTTGCTCTACCTTGTTTCCGTACTGCTGGACATGGCTGGTGTTGGTGTGGCTCTTCACGATCTTGTACTGCCTCAACAGAGTTTCTTTGGTCAGGTCCTCCTGGAAGAACGACGGGAGATAGAAACATCACAAAGAGACACCAGAGAAGGATTCAGAGATGAAGAGCAGAATCAGGTCGAGTTACTGCGACCCACGCTCTCCTGGTTTAGAGAAAGAACTGCTGGAAATGTCCAGACAACAAACTGTTTTCACTCCAGGTTATTGGATCTTTGAAGAAAGACGTCATATAGTTTGAGTTGTCTGTGTTCTTTAATATTAGTTAGAGACAATGTGGTATAATCAAAGATAAGTATGAGTAGAGGAATGAGCTCTTCAGACTGAAACCCAAGTAGAGTCGAGTCAAGTCAAGTAGAGTAGGGCTGAGACGAGCTGGGGGAAAAGGGTCATTATATTACCTCCTAAAGCTGTGACTGAATTCAAATAAGTTTATAAAGGTTGGGAACTCGGTCGAAAACAAGATGTAGCAGTTCAGCTCCACTCACAGCATCAGAGTCCTCCATCCAGTTGACGCTGTACCAGTCTCCCAGGTACGTGTCCCTCTTCTCGTCGTAGTAACAGGCGTAGGACGACTCGTGGCCGTTGGCTGCTGTGGTGGCGTACACTGGAAAACACGGAGAGAGATGACCTCACGTGAGAAATAATCCCTCTTTGCTTCACTTAAAGTCATCTGTACATTTCCCCTTCACAGTTTGACTCAAATATTTGAACTTCCTGCTCCTTAAATTCTCCAAACAGCTCAAAAATGAAGCTTTAAGTGAAGTATTGTCCTCTCTTGTAATTGTGCATCAAACAGTAATATTTAAGTAAGAGTGAGTCAGAATGCATCACTACTTTTTGCATGCCTTGCAGTAAAGTCAGACTTTTGCGGTGTGATTATTGTGAAATATAATGTTGAAGTATAAAAACGTTGATTCTGCAGATTTATAATCCAGACCGCAGACTAAAGATAACGAGATAAAACCAGAACTTTGATCCGTGACGTCGTCCCTGTGATGTCCATCGTCACATGAGGAAGAGCACATGACCGACACCGGGCACAAGAATAACCACAAGCCAGAATGCTGATCGCAGAGTTTGATGAAACAAAAGTTTGACAAAGTAAAAGAAAGACGAGTCAGATGAGTCTGGACATGAAACAGGATGTGAAGGACTGAGATAAGGAAGGTTCAAAGTCAGCTTCCTGTCAGTGAGGTCACACAGTCCCGAGGGAAAGTCAAGCTCGTGTTGTTATTAGATCATTTATTGACACGGTTATTGATCGCAGCAGCCGTCAGCGCCGTGGTTTACTGGAAAGAGTTTCTGCAGAGGTACACTTGAACTCACCGTCGATGTCAGCGGGCAGTTTGTTCATCATCGACCCGGACTCGCACGCCTCGATGTAGAACACCATCTGAGGGAGGAGGAGACATCGTCAGCTGATTCATCGATGACCTACAGAACCAACTGTTGCTTAAAGTAAAGACAGACGGATACCAACCCTTTTGTATCTCTTGTTTTCGTGCATGTATGTGATGGCATCCTGGAGGTCTTTGACATTGAGCTGCAGGGAGACAGAAAGAGACAGTTTGTGTTTGTCTAATTCTAAACTTTTGGACTGCAGAGCTTCGTGGTTCCGTCTCTGGGACTGAGGAAGGAGAGGGTCACTCTTATGTTGCCCTTGAGGCTGAGCGTAACGCCGTGTGATCAAAGTTTCTGTTAATAGTGGAGCATTATATCTGATGGAGAATCTTTTTTATGAGTCATATGACTTTAAAAAAAAGATTTGAGCCACAAGAAACTTGTTTTAGAAAATTGGCGCTTAGTTCTAGGAATCAGAATCGGAATCTGGCTTTCAATGTCTGATCAAATAAGGAAGTCAGATGTGAAGTAAGTAAGGTGGCGGTCTATGTCTTCCTTCCTCCTTAAAGATTCAATAAACATCATGAACGATTCATGATGTAGAGAGAAGGATCTTTGCTTTTTAGCTTCAAAAGGAAAAGTGGGAGAAATGCTGGGAACACAGGATTACTGCCATCATAAAGAGTCTTAAGGCGTTTTTCGACTGGAGGAACTTTACTCCTGAACTACGTGCGTTTGGACCCGTGGACCCAGGGTCTAAATTTAGTTCAGGGGTAGATAATCTCCCCCCTAAAAAGCCCTTGCTAGGGGGGTAGTACTTTTGAAAGGTCCTGGGACTTTCGGGGGGCGGGGCCTGCAATGCTGAACGTGTCTGATTGGTAGATTAACCTCAGTGTTTTTATTCCGCCCTCCGTCCACAATAACATCACACACATCTGTGATTCTCTTGTTTTCTCTTTCTTTCATTAGTTTTTATTTGTTCTATCTTTTTTGTATGTGTGTGTACTTTTCAAAAGAAGAAGCTGGGATTCTCCAGGTCAACTTTTTTGCCATTATTTTTTTCATTTTGTTTTTGCCAAAAAAAAAAATTAAAATAAAAAAATTCAAAATTTTTTTCAAATTTTTTTCTTCATAATTTTTATTTTGCAAAAAAAAAAAAAAATTCAAATTTTTTTTTTTCAAATTTTTTTTTTTCAAATTTTTTTTTCAAATATTTTTCTTTCTAAGTTTTTTGGTCAAATTTCTTTTTCAAATTTTCTTTTGTAAATTTTTTTTTTCAAATAATTTTTTGTCAATTTTTTCTTTCAAATGTTTCCAAAAAGCATTCACAGTCTTTGTTTTTTCCGTCTGTGATTCACTTGATTTCTCTTTCTTTCATTAGTTTTTATTTGTTCTATCTTTTTTGTATGTGTGTGTACTTTTCAAAAGAAGAAGCTGTGATTCTCTTGATTTAGCAGCTTGTAACAGTAGTCTTCTCTCAGCCCACCGTGAATGCGTCTCTCCCGGTGTTCCGGTTTTAAAAGTGACCCTGTAAACTGGAGACCTTCAGCTGAACGTGTCAGTGTTTGTGGAGTTTACACAGCTGTTGAAACACAGAGGGAGTTCCTGGGAATGCAAACTAGTTTAGTTTTTATTAAGATTTCAAAATATCCTCATCAGATATTTAATGATGGTCTAAAGACGTTTATGAGGGATGCATCCGGCTGAGAGTCTCCAGTTAACAGGGTCGCTGTTTAAACCAAAACACCTGCCGAACCCCAGCAACGGCTTTTTGAGTTCAAAAGGATTTTAAAGCCGTGTTGAAACGTCTTTGCTACTCGTGCTTATCTCCTCTCACGTGTTGATTCAGTCATTGCTTTTTCCATGTTTTTAACTGCAGGTGCAAAATATTACCTTTTTTTCATGCTTTTCTGCTTTTGGAGCACAATTTAAAATTTGAAGAAAATACATTTTTTTAACAGGATCCGGGTCAACTTCTCTGTCAAAATTTTTGGTCAAATTTTTTTTTTCAAAAAATTTTTTTGGTCAAATTTTTTTTTTCAAAAAATTTTTTTGGTCAAATTTTTTTTTTCAAAAAATTTTTTTGGTCAAATTTTTTTTTTCAAATTTTTATTTTGTCCAAAATTTTTTTTTCATTTTTTTTGTCATATTTATTTTTTTTTTTTTTTTAAAATTCAAAAAATTTTTGTCCATTTTTTTTTTTTTTCAATTTTTTCCAAAAACCATTCCCAGTCATTGTTTATTCCATTTGTGATTCTCTTGATTTCTCTTTCTTTCATTAGTTTTTATTTGTTCTATCTTTTTTGTATGTGTGTGTACTTTTCAAAAGAAGAAGCTGTGATTCTCTTGATTTAGCAGCTTGTAACAGTGGTCTTCTCTCAGCCCACCGTGAATGCGTCTGTCCTCCCGGTGTTACGGTTTTAAAAGTGACCCTGTAAACTGGAGACCTTCAGCTGAATGTGTCAGTGTTTGTGGAGTTTACACAGCTGTTGGGATGCATCCGGCTGAGAGTCTCCAGTTAACAGGGTCGCTGTTTAAACCAAAACACCGGCTGATCTCTGCCACGGCTTCTTGAGTTTAAAGCCGTGTTGAAACGTCTTTGCTACTCGCGTTTATCTCCTCTCCTTTATCTGTTCACCTTTATTGTTCACTGAATCTCCCGGCCTTCATTAGCTCGTTCTAAATTCAAAATTGAAGTATAAAAATCGAAATCTAGAACCGACTAGAACTGATCAAACCAGTTGAGTGATTAAAAAGAGCTTCTTCCTATGGTTTGTTTTGTTCATGATCCAGCTTGTTTTGTTTGGTGTTTGGTGCGAAAGCAGGAAGTCAAAGAGTGCTCACATCATCATTTGGGAAGGCCAGGATACCAGGGGCCCCGTGGTCTGTGAAGTACACGAACACGTGGTCTTTGGGGCCACTGCAGAGACAGAGACAGAGAGTAACATTAGGGGAGGAATCTTTAAAAAAAGGAGGTGTATTTTTGTTTTGGTGCATCACCTCTTCAACACTTTTCCAGAGCCGCCTTTCACGCTCGCAGAGTCGCCCTTCAGCACGGCCAGGAAGTTCTCTGGGGTCACGTCCTGCAGGAGATGAGCCGTCAGGAATCAGCATCACAACATTTATCAGAGCGCTTTGATTCGTACGCCTGTTCAAACATGATCACTCACGTCCCCGGTGTAGTCTCTAGGAACTCCCTTGTACACGTCCGAGCCGTTGGGTCTGTTGATGAGCTCGCCGGGTGTCGGGTTCCTGCACAAAAACACATCATGATGGACGTTAGAACGAGGAAGTGCAAACGGCTGACAAAACATTTTTTTGACATAACAGGATGATGAATGATTCACTGATCAGGTGAGAGTCAGAGCTCGTGACGGTGACTCAGCACTTCAGGTTTTTTTTCTCCACAATCACTTTCTAAAAACTCGACAACAACGATGACTGAAGTCTGAATGAAGCTGCAGCGGGATCCCCCTTCAACTCTCCTTTATCTCTTTGTCTGGAGCTGTGATTGATCTGCAGAGTGTGTCAACTGCTTCATCTTTCTGATACCGCTGCTGTTCTAATTTTAGTTTACTAAAAGCCTCACCAAAACCAAAACACCACAAAGAAACGTGGTGTTGCAGTAAATCATGAGGAGTGGAATCTTTTCTTTGTTTCATGTCATCATGAACTCAACTTAAGAGTCTGAAACCGGCCGTTTGTAGATCTCATTTACAAGAAAGAGAACTGTCATGAATAAAAACCACGACAGGAAAAGTACAAGAACACAAGCTCCACATGTTAGGACAATGGTTTATTGTCAGCAGTGTTTCCATTTTCATCTGGGACAGTCCCAAACTGTGGTTGTGTGTGAACAATGTTTCTACAAAGGTTTAGATTCTGTGTGAAATGTTAATAAAAGGGTTATGTCTTGTTTTACAAAACATTGAATCCCTGTATTTAAATGAAAGGAGCAAAAAGACGACAAATCAAATGTTAAAAGTGAGAAATGTTACTGATTCAGGAGAATTAATCGTCCTTTTTGAATCCAAAGTTGGTCCAAAGGTGACAAAAGAAATGAAAAGTTGTGAAATACTAAATTAAAACATCTCAGAGTTAAAGAGGTTGAATGTCAGCAGGTTAGGAACATGATGGTCCAACAGAGTCTGAGTCTTTACCACTCTGTGAGAGACGACTGTGTGAGCGAGTAGTTAAACGATTTAAGATTAATGTTTGTCAAAGTGAAGCTGCAGAGAATCCGAGGGATTCATCGTCAACAGAGCGAACTGTCGTTAAAGGATTCAGAGGAACTGTGGCGCTGGTTTGGCTCGGTGGTTAAAACGTTAAAATAAAACATGCCCATGGACAGAGTCACAGATCGTCATTGTAGCAGGACATCGCTAATTTCGACCCCGACTCTCTTCTCCCAAACATTTCCTATCTTGTGAAGGTTTAAAAACAACAAAACAAAACAATGAATAAAATGGGATAAAATAAAACTTCTGGGGCGCTGTTAGCCTAGCGGTTTAAACGTGCGCCCCATGTAGAGAGGCTTTAGACATCATCGTAGTGGTCACTGGTCCAACTTCCTGCAGCACGTCTTCCCCTGCTCTTTACTCCCTACATTCCCTGCCTCTCTTCAGCTGTCCGGTCACTAAAGGCAAAAAATACCCCAAAAATAGTCGCAGTGTGACGTTGCTATTTTGTCTATCAGCTACGACCCTGACTCTCTTCTCCCAACTGTTTCCTGTCTAATGAAGGCAAAATAATGTTTGTAGTCTCTGTTAGTCTTAGTTAAACATGAAGTTTCAATGTGTTGCAGACACTGTTGATAATAACACTGTTATCTATTTCTAACAGAGCAGGGTTGAATGACGACAACATGAAGGAGTGAATTGAAAACTCCTCGACTCAGAGAGTTTGTTTGTGATTCTTTATCTTTCTAAGAAAATGTTTTAAATCAATAAAACCTTTTATCAGTTTGCACCTGTTTGTCCGTGTGAAGTCATAAAAGCTGCACTCTCGTCTACTTTGATTTAAAACTAGTTATTCATTAACCACCACTCAAACTCAGGGCTGAAACCATGACCTGGATAGAGGAGAGGATCAAACATGAAGATATCTTAATGGGGACATATCACGCTTTTTTCATCAACATATATTGGTCTAAGAGGTCCCCAAAACATGTCTTTAAAGTTTATGCTCAAAAAAACACTTTGAAATCAGATTTTGGTCTGCCTGAAAAGTCCTCTTCTTCATTCCTCCTCAGAACACTCTGTTTTCTCTCTGACCACGCCCCCTCAGGAAGTGGATGTGCCTCGGCTCTCCAGCACGTTGATCTAATGTTTACATGTTGGCTGAATATACACGGCTGCTCACAGACCCGCGTTACTTCAACCCTCTGAATCTGATCCAGAATCTGATCCTGACGGAGAGGCGCCTGTAGCAGGACCTTTCTGAACGATTGGTCACAGATTTAGTGTTTCTGGTTGTTTTATTTGTCAGTATGTCGACGTGTGTCTTGGTACACAGCTACAGCTACAACTACAGCTACAGCTACAGCTATGAACATATAGCTATGTGGCTATGTTAACTAGCGCTAGCACTTATCCATGACAAATAAAAATCATCCACTAGATCTTCAAATCTGCAGACGTGGGGAGTCAAACCGACCTTTGTGTTTATTAAGACAGCCTACAACTAGCATGCCTCCCTCCTAAGCTCCTTGTTAGCACACATGTGTGCAGGTAATGAAAAACGGAGGAGGGATTCAGTATTATTTTATACAGTCTATGGGCTGAACAAGCTCCGAGCTCTGACTCCGTGACAGACCGGATATTGTTGTTACGTAACAAAAACACGGAAGTCTGAAACGGCTCGTTTCACACACATTTACAGAAAGGTGTAGAAATCAGAACAGGGGCAGAATGGATTTTTTTCATTCTCGGGGGGTTTGTAGACATGCCAGGGACACATATTTCAGGTAAAGAACCATTAAAAAGTCAATTTTGCATGATATGTCACCTTTAATAAGAAAATCTACTGTTGCATAACGTCTCTCTAAAACTTGACCTGGAAGGTGTTCACACACACATCAACACTTTACTGTGAGGACAGGGTATGAAGAAAACTAAGAATATGTTGTAGTTATATTGCATCATTTATTTATCATCACAATACTATTTATCATTATTTTATTTTATTTATATTCTATTTTATATATTCTTTATTGTATCATACAATGTTGCAGTTTTATTTTATTATTTTTAGTGATTTATTTATCATCACAATAACATGTTTTATTATTTTATTTTTAATCTATTTTATTTTATTATTTTTGTATTATTGTATCATAAAATATGTAACAGTTTTATTGTATCATTTTTATTATTTTTTTTTATCATCACAATAATATTTATCATTATTATATTATCATATTTTCTTTTATTTTTAATCTATTTTATTTTATTACTTTTTTATTATTGTATCATAAAATATGTTGCAGCTTTATTGTAATATTTTAATTCAATTAATTTACTATCATAATATTAATATTTACTAACATTATTTTATCACTATATTGATAATTATTACATTAATATTAATTATTTATTTTCATAATTATTGTATCATTATATGTTGCAGTTTTTTTTGGTTATTAGTATTAAATTCTTCCTGTCATTCCCCCAAAATTGTATTATTTCCAACGACAGAATGATGTACTGCCTAGTATCTATATATATTAGTATTTCCTGCTTCAGAAACCGTCCTTATTTGTCAAACTTCAGGATACTAAATGAAGTAATTACTGACATAGATAATGACAGTGTGTCACTATTTGAACCAGGCATTTAGAAAAGTATAAAGAAAACAAATAAAGAGTGAAGAAAAGTGAAAACTCAGAGTCAAACTGTGTGATTTAACAAACAGAGACATAAAGTGGACGTAGATATATCTGTTCAGTGTTTCTTTAGGTCATCTTAAAGCTACTGTAACAGATCTGAGTTCACCCCTGCTCTTCTTCACGTCTGTAATTGAACTCCTGAAGGAAGCAGCTCTGAAATGAGTTCCTTGTGACTCCTCTCAGTGAGTCTCTTTATCTCGGCCTGCTCGCACAAAGAGCCACACAGGTCTGACATACCACAGCAACACGAGGAACACCAGCATGTGTGCCCTTTATGAGATCAGTCCTCACACACATACAGAGGCTCTTCCCTCTCTGCGTTATGAATTATGTTGCTTTATGACTTCAGTTTGCCAAAGAGGGAAGATATATAAAGTGCAGTTGGGGTTTTGGTTCACATCAGGGGAAAGAGGAAACAAGAAAAGCCGACTCACTGCTCGTTATTCGCCAAGTCATCGTACATCATGACCACGATCTGCTCGTCTGGGATGCCGTTCTTGTGGACGATCTGGTAGGCATGGCACGCGTCAGCCTGAAACACAGAGAGAGAGAAACGGATAGAAAATCAATACAATGAGTCAAAGTGACGGGAAAACTCTAGAACAGGTTTTCACTGGGAGGAGGAAGTGACTTATCAGGGAGGGAGATGCTGATCTTATCAATAACCAAAGAAAACATCAAGTCACGCTCGGTTTGTACTTCATGACAGAGACATTACGACAGTTTCATGTGTCCTTGTTTTACTCATTTCACCCCTCATCGCCAGGACGAGGCAAAACAACAAGAGATCTGTTATAAAACATCTCATACCTGATCAAATCTCACAGAAACTAGTTCACAAATCTATCAAATCTGTTGCAAACTAAATATCTGAAAGTCTAAATTCTCTTACCAAACATTTGTGGATTGTGTTGCATCACATATTTGCAGAACTGTAGCAAAAGTCATGTGTACACAGAAAGCCCAACGAGAGGCCTGAATCTGCAAACACAAAGTTGCAAATTGTTCTGCAACACTATAAGCTCCATTGAAACACAAATAAATCCATGTGCATGAAAGAGAAACCACAGTTCTGTCTTCTTTAATGATTTTCAGTCTTACATAAAGGCCACTAAAGTCTGGGGATAACAGAGAACCGACCACCAAGGGCCTCAGTCGGTAACGGGGCCCTCAATCCACCTGAAATGAAAATATGTTGTTTTTGTTTTTTTTGCTGCTTGCATCAAATTCAAACCCCTGTTACAAAAGCTTCTCTGGTCTACCTTGAACCCCTCATCCAGGTCTACACCCTGCCAATGAAAGGCACCCGACACTCCCTTATCACCTTCTCATCAGGGCCCTAGAGTCCTCCTCTGTTGTCCTAAAGTGTTGAATAAATTACCTGCAGAGTCCTGTTACACAGACCCAGCTCTTATGCAAACCCCTCTGCACTTAGTGATGATAATGCTCATGATGAAGGTCATGATGATGCTGCTTCTAAACACCCTCTGCGTTTCATTCAGAGTCCTCCTGGACTTGAAGCCCTTACTCCTTGTGTCTCTCTGTTAAGATCTTTACTTGTGTTTCACTTCTCATCTACATCGCCTCAAACAAAAGCATTGTTTAGATGTTATACTCTCTGAGTTATATATCTGTCATAAGCAGAGTATAACTGGCTGAATGAATGAGCTTGGTCCTCATATCAACTCTGTGGTTTCTCTTTCCTCTTCTTAATGCACAAAATGTTTAGTCTGTCTGATATTACTCTTTGTTTTTACAGAATATTCCTCTATGTGACATGTCAATCAATCATAGTCTTAATTATACTAAAAACTGTGACAATGTTAAAAAACTATAGACTCACAGGGACTAATTCAAAGCTTTAAATCATGTATTTAAAACAAGTATAATACATAAAACCTACATATGTATTTATCCTCATGTGTGTATGTATGCTTATATTTAGAGATTTTCTTTCATTTTTGTTATTTCATTTATTTCTTTTTCATTAATTCAATTTTCTTTAATCATTTTTAATTATTGCTATTTTCATTTATATATTTTATCTTTATTATTTTTTTAAATCATGTGTTATTGTTATTATTTTCATTTGTATAATTTCTAAAAAAAAAATGAGGGAGTTTGTTTTATTATTTTTTTTAAATCATGTCTTTATCATTGTTATTTTCATTTATATGATTTTTTAAATGTATTTTAAATCCTGGTTTTATTATTGTTATTTTCATTTGTTTAATTTTTTAAATTTTTGGAAGTTCATTTTTAGTATTTTTTGTATAACTCTGTTTAAAGCAAATATAAAATATGTTTGAATATTGATCATGAGAATAATAAAAGATAATTAAATTAATTATTTCTTGTGTAATTAAAGCTTTAAGACAGTGTTTTAGTTCATATTTGACTAAATTACTTGCTTACATGTCAAACAGTGTTTAGGAAAACATTAGCACATAGTATAAAGCAGTGTATTAATATTATTACAGCTGAATTAGTGTGTATTTTTATAGTCTAAGTGTATAAATGTGGTTATAGGTGTTGCATGTGTTGACCTGTGTCTGCTCTAAACGCCTCAGTGTCATGTTGTTGTTACCTGCATTACTCCTCCATAAAGACATACATGATAAACCTCCTCTCACCTGGTGCCTGTAGTTGTACCAGCCGTTGGATCCAGCCACGATGAGGACCCAGTTCTTCCCGCTGTCTGAGTCCGGGTCCTGGGAGGGGAAAGCCTGGATGAGCCCGACACTGAGGCCGAGCAGCAGGAACACAAACTTCATCATGTCCTCTGGTCCTGTGTTCTCCCTGAGAGGATCACAGACACAGGAACTGTTAAACCCTTACTTTAAAGCCTCTGTATGGGTACAGCTGGGTGCTGGACTGAGCCGGACTGCAGGTAAACCACAGACTGCAGGTAAACCACAGACTGTTTAAAAGGTAAACACAGAATCACACCTGACTCCTCTGACGTCACGTGATATCCATCTTTGGAAGCTAACTTAGCTAGTAGCATCCACAGCTAGCTCAAACAGGACTTTATTAAAGGTTAAAAAGAGGCTGAACATTAATGAAAAGTACCCGGATGAATATAAAGCCTCTTTATAAACACACAGAGAATCTAAGAGAGTCTAAGAGAGTGTACTTTACCTTCTTTAAGCTCTTTAATGTGAAGCAGACGACACAGCAGCTCCAACATGAACAGGCTCGCGCTGCGGGACGTTTATATGTGACGTCGGGAAAACAGTTATAGGGAATTCTGAGGCGTCAGCCAATCAGAGAGCTCGGGGGGCGGGGCTTCACTGTAAAGGGTCATGTGATTGGAGCAGCATTAGCAGCGTGTGTGAGCATGTCTGTTTTTGTGAGTTAACAAGATTTCTAGTGAATTATTATCAATTCTTAGAAAACAATCCCTCCTTGTCTTTAAAAGATAAAGATTTTATCAATTTTAAAAACAGTTTAATGTTTTTAACCCTTAGAATATAGTCACAGTACAGGATGTAAAGTATTATACTAATGTTCCTTCAATATTATCTTAAAAAGCACATTTTTAAAGTGTTTAAGGTGCATCCTTGAGTATTATTTCCATTTCATGCCTCCTCCTACCTCTAAATATCTAAGGGAAATCCACAACATGTTTACTCCGTGCTCGGTGGCATGTGTAAAAATGCTGAGCAGGAACAGGTGACTTCAATTATGTAAGACAAAACATCATAAGCATCATGACAAAGTAAAAAAAACAGGTTATAAAAGGGCAATTCAAACTATTGTGATAATAAAACAGCTTTAAATGTAACATACATTAAACATAGTGTAAGTTACAGTGCAGTGATACAAAGGTTGATTTAAAGCTCCTGTAAGGGGTTTTAGTTGTGTGTCGTTTTTGGCTCCCCTTGTGGACAGTGAAGGATTTGATGACCTCTTCCAAGCTGGTCTACTATAGCGTATAATCCTAAATCTTTTACTGATTATTTAAGGATTTGTTGGCATTAAACTACGCTTGTCTTTTCGTAAACAATCTCTAAAAGAGGCCGTCCGCTGTCGGCTTTCAACACAAGCTGAACACCGTTTTGGGAAAAACTTCTCAGGAGTATTTCATCGCCTTTTTACAGCCTCAGTTTAAACTCATTCCTCGGTCTGTTCTCAGTATTTCAAGGCGTCATTAGAGGCTGAAATCCCCTGAAGAAGTCAGACTCAAGGCTGATTTATACTACTGCGTCGCCCCTACGCAGCAGAGGCTGCACCGAAACACTTGAGGGCAGTGTGGTCTCTCTGATAGCCGGGTTGCCTCCTTCCAGCCCGCTACGATCTGTTTCCTTTTCCACAGAGATTCAGAGTTATGTTAATCTACAGCTGATACATGTTGCTGTTTATCATACAGACATGATCTTACATCAAAGTGATGTAAGAACATGTTCTGTATGCAACTTTGTTTACCTGAGACTGCAATCTTCTCACATGAGCAGTCCGTTAAAACCTCTGAAGTAGGCATTATAAAAAATGTCAGATGCTTCACTCCACCATAAAATCATAGACCTGGCAGCAGGTATCCCATAAAGTCCACACCTGCTCGTCACAAGCTTCCCTTTTAAAACTCTGTAACATAAAGTGTGATGACTGTGCGTCTCTTCTTTGATTCAAACTCCAGGATAACAGATTTAAAAGAAGTGAGAGGAGGCGTGTTAAAGATGTCAGCAATAAATCAAACTTTTATTTCTCCATATAGAAAAGAATTAAGTTAAATAGTGAAACAGTCCATCAAAAAGTCTGCATCTCGTTTTCAACCAATGGTCCTTGATACATTAACCTTTGTCCCCGAACGAAAGAAAAAGAAGATGTAACAAAGTGTAAATACCATGTTCACAGTAATAAATATCCAAAACAAATCTTTTTATACATTGACATTATATATATATATTTGTGTAAATATATATATATTTTCATATACTATATATAGATATAATCATATACAGTAAAAAGTTATTTTCAAGTTTATCAAACATAAAATTGTAAATAAAAATGGCTGAAAACAGAAAGACGATTGCATTTTTCATTCCCAAGGCATTGGTAACCATGGCCATTCTGAGTCTGTAATAAATAAACATGATATTATCTCAAGAGTGTAGTGCATTGCTGTAAATTAAAAAAATTATAGTGCAAGTTTTTTTTTCTTTGCGCAAAGTAATCTTGTAATTGTCAAAGTAATCCGAAGGGAATGACAACAATGGAACGGAGGAGCGAGCGGAGCGCAGCGTTTCAGTTTCTCCTGCGGCTCCGCCTCCTCCGGCGTCTTGGCAATAAAACAACAACAAAGAAAAGCTCTCACGTCGTGTGTGTGTGTGTGTGTGTGTGTGAAACCGTGGCTGATACTCAACGCCAGGTTTTTATTTTGGCAAATTATCCAAAGACAATCAAAAAAAAAAACACAAAAAGAAAAAAAATCTCCACACTCTCTCAGAGTCAGAAAAAAAGAGTCGATGAAATGCATAGAAAAAAATGAATCACCAGTAGCAAGAAGGAAACTTAAGGGTTTGTTTACTGTCATGCAGCATTTCTGAGACGCAAAGCAAGGCAGATACTGTGGGTGTGTGTGTGTGTGGATGCAGTAAAGGATCACTGATGTATGGATGCTCTGTCTCTGCTCACACTTTTCCCTGGCTTCCTGTTCCCCCTCAGCGATAAGGAGCAGGGGAGGGGGGAGAGCTCCCGCTGCCTGTTTGTCTGCAGGCTCCTGCGTCCTCCTGAAAGCCAGCTAGGTCCGGCTTCATCTTCACACAGGCGTGCAAGTATGTGTGTGTGTTTGCGTTTGTGTATGTGTGTGTGTGTGTGTGCTTGCTTGTCTCAGACCTCGGCGCCCAACTCAATGACCCCAGTCTCGATGATGGGCACTAGCTTATCTTCCACCTGTACCAGCAGGATGGTCTTGTCGATATGGGAGCGATTGGCTGGGTCTCGGCTACAAGGCACCCACCGGTGAATCACCTGCAGAGGAGAGGGGAGGAGAGGCAACCAATCACAGGGCGGGTCACAGCGGGTGTTAGAGGACGAATAAAGGAGACCACAAGTTCAAAAAGACGATGAAAGAGAGATGAAGTTAGAGTGTGAGAGTGTGAGAGAGCTTATCAACACAGGAAAGAGCTAGAACGACAGATTGGATTTGGGATGTGAGCTTTGTTGCTGACTCATGATTCAACGTCAGACCAGAATTGCTCCTCAGGTATCTAATTATAGATATTTTTATAGCTGGAGGCCTGACATCCCGGTCATATGTTGTGTCTAAGCTTTAAGACTAGCCTGGGATATATATATCTTGTTGATTTCTACTCCCATAACACTCTAAAGCTCTACTACCTGGATGTAAACAAGCACAGTTGATGATGTTGTTTTGTAGCGCCTGGTTCAAAAGATGAGTGTAGTCTGGATAGCTCATTTCTCGATCGGCACACACTGTAGGGGGGGTGAATTCTTTTCTAATGCGGCAATTTCAAAGATATTGGGATTACGAGTCTTCCAATGAGAGGCACAGCTGACTTGATTGACAGGCGGGAACACTGTAGCTGTTGGCGAGGAGGCTCAAAGCCCGCCTCTTTACGTCACACTCGCTCAACAGCAGCAATATGGCTACCACCAACAATTGGCCTCAAAACAGCGCTTCAGGAACAGATGGGTGACGCCATGGATACTACGTCCATATTTTATACAGTCTTGCCGAAAATAGATAGAAAGAATAAAAAAAAGAAATCCCCTGCTCTACAGGGGACATAGACACAGAGATGCACTTCCTCCTCCTCTGTAGCAAGTTCTCTTTACTAAGAGATTCCCACTACATTACTACAATAGTAACAAACTTCCCAACATTAACCTCAGAAGAGAAACTTTCTCCTGGGGGAAGGGTCAGCAGCTCCTCTGGCTGCTAAATATGTGTCTGCCTGTCACAGCCTGAGGGACGCACCATCCCATAATATCTGATTTTAGGTGAAGGTTTTATGAGCATCAAGTGAGGACATTGAGATATGCTGTATGGATGACACCATCGTTCATTAATGCATATAAAATATGTAATGAATATAATGTATGTGTATGAATTTATGTGCTTTGGCAACAACATGTCTTTGTTCATTTCCAATAAAGCAAATTGAATTGAATTGAATAGACATCAGTCTTTCCAGACTTACATGTCCTTCCATGCCCTCTAAGGGGCTCCAGTCCCTCCAGCAGGTCCGTCCTGCTCTCAGTCTCATCGTCTCGTCAGGCCACTGCAGCTCCTTCCTCTTCGATAGGTTGATGTTCTCCAGAACGTGACAGACGTCCACGATCTGAGAGACACACAGGAGCAAGAGCTGCATTAACCTCCCTGCGTTAGCTTTGTTTTCATGTCCAAACACTCACTCTGTGTATCAGTGTTAGCTCAGTGAGTCAGCATGCTTACCTTTGATAAAGAGCACTAACACAGCCGAGGTTTATTGGAGTCAATAGACTGAGTCTGCAGGTATTTGGTCTCAAGATGAAGGAGCAGAATAAATAAAAATGACCAAACTAAGTCCTCTGAAACGTTCTCCAGGAAGCTTAGATATCTGACTGAACTTCATCATGTTGTTGTTGAACAAAGTGAGAATCTAAGGCGGCTAAATGTCCCTTGCTTACTGTGCTCACTGTGTTTCCTGCATATGTTCTTTATGTCCTCACCTGTACTCTGTAGGAGATGTCGTCTCTGCGCACGGTGGACACGGTGGGGTTGTGCTGCTGCGGGTGGTGATGATGGTGGTAATGCTGGCTGAGGGGGTCGGTCACTGTGCTGCACAGTCCGTCGTTCCCCAGCAGGCCCACCAGCGTGTGGCGTTTGCAGGGAGGGATGCTGTGGCTGGAGAGCGAGGCGGAGGGGCCGGCGGGGTCGGAGGTGGAGCCCAGCCGGAGCTGCAGGGAGGTGGGGAGCGTGCGCAGAGACAGCTGGCTGGTGGAGGATCGGCGGCAGGGCTCCAGGCCGGTGGTGGAGGTGCGGAGGGAGGAGTGACGGCTGCTGCCGTAACGGTACGAGGAGGACTGGCTGGCGACGGAGGCTCGGGCGGGAGAGTGACGGACCAGACCGGACTGGACAGACTGGGAGCTCTGACTGGTTCCTGCATCACAGAGAGGATGAGTGAGGTTATATTTTTGGGCTTTATTGACAGGACAGCTGAAGAGGGACAGGAAATGTGGGGAGTAAAGAGTGGGGGAACACATGCAGTGAATGGACCACTCTGGAGTCGAACCGGCGACCTCTGCGATGAGGACTATAGCCTCTATATGTGGGGCGCTTAGACCGCTAGGCCACCAGCGCCCCAAGTTGAGGTTAACTCTTAAAAACTCTGCATTATTTGTGGTTTTCAACACAGTCGTCCTCACCCAGCGTGTGCGGCGGGTACGAGTGGGAGGGGGCGTGTCCACCAGACGTCCCACCCTGAGACACCGAGCTCTGCTGAGAGTCGCCCCCCGTCCCGTTCCCGCTGCCACAGGACAGCCCCCCCGCATCCGAGTCCTCAATGTTCCCTCCGCTGTTACAGCCGGCCCCGCAGCCTTTACGTAACCTGACACACAAAGAAAACATTAACAGGTCACACCGCGGCTCTCATGACTGAAGACAGGACTTTAACCACAGTCCAGCAGCACTCAGCTGGAGGTTTTTACAAGGTGCAGCTCTCTGAACTGCAGACATGACAAACCTGTGCCAGGTGCTGACTACGAAGTTCCGGATGTTGCCGATGCTGATGGGGCCTCCCAGGATGTGTCCGAGCTGGGGGTGGGTGTTGCAGTAGGAGGTGGTGAGCGGGGAGACGTAGATGGGATACCCGATGGGCTGGTCGCAGGAAGAGTTGATCATGTTTCTCAGGGCCTGTTTGGCGTTCTGGATGCTGCCGCGCTCCGGGTTTCTGTTCCTCAGGAACACCAGCTCCTGCTGCTGCCCGGCCCACAGACCTCGGACGCACTCCTTGTTCACCTGCAGCACAGAGAGGGTCTCATTAAGTCTAACACCTTAATCCTCCACAGGAAGAGAGCGCTTCCTTTACTCACACACTTTGAGATCTAACATTTTCAAACAGGTTCCCCTCTTATGATGTCCGTGAACTCACCTTGATGACACGGAAGCTGAGGTACCGCCGATTGAGCATGATGATTTTATACTCGTTGGTTCCTTCGTCGAGGACGTGGCGCAGGGCGAGGAGCGACGGGGAGTTGGACAGCACGGCGCTTCTCCAGGCCGGGTCTCCCTCGTGAGCGATGACCAGGTTCTGCTGGTGGGAGGAGATGGCTTCAAAGAGAACCGCCGGCTCGTCGTACTCATCGGGGGACGTGAAGTGGTCCTAAAAGAGACATGTGATGGTTTTGTTACAGGTCAAATGAAGATGCTGAGAAGGAGGTGGTGATGAGGATGTAATGCTGACTCACCTGGTGTAGTTTGAGGGACATTCGGATTCCAGGCACCACCACTTTCCTGAGCAGTTCCATGTCAGCGAAGATCCACTCGTCCCGTACGGACGAGATGCGGAAATCTCCTTTAAATAACGCATGAAGTCCGTACAGGAAGGACTCCAGGTTGCTGTGAGGGAGAGAGGGCGAACAAAGAGTTAAACATGAGTCTTTTAAACTTTGATTTAAAAGCTGTATTTATGAAGATCAGTAAATAACCTGGACATATGATGGGCAGCTGTTCCCAGAGCTCTCCTCCCGAGCACACACAGACCGAAGCAGAGCAGCACCAGAGCCGAGTCCTTCTCACTGTCCAGAGGCTGAAACAACGAAACAGAGACAAAGAGACATTCATGAAACTATGATCACACTTTAATACATCATTCAATCAGACTTTATTTATAATGCACTTTTCATATAATGACATTGTAACACCAAGTGCTGTACATAAAAACAACTCCCCATCCTAATCCCAACCACAGCCCCGACTCCAAACCCAGCCCACAATCCTGAGGTTAAGAACTCAATATATGCAACAACAATAATAATAAAAACAATGAAAATTAAATAAATAAATAAATAAATGAATGAAAAATAAAAAAGGAGGTTGCTGAATGAACTGAGGAAACACTCTCATAATATCTTAATGAGGAAACACTGGAGGAAAAATAAGATGTTAAAACTCAACACAGGAAATGAAACTCACCAAAATAAAATACATTTATAAGATAATAAAACACTAAAATATTAAACCATTAAAAAAGATGCTATACTTAAAATAAATAAATACGTACAAAAATAAATAAATAAATAAATTAATTAAAATTTTGACCTAGATAATAAATGAATAAATAAAAAGTGACTAACATGGGAACTAGATAATAAATAAATTAAATTAAATAAATAAAAATTGACTAAAATTTGAATTAGATAATAAGCAAATAAAGAAAGGAAAAAAGAAAGAAAGTAAGGTGAAATAAAACTGTTATAAAACCCTTACAGCTTGTTGAAACTTTACTGTTTATAATTGTTGAAAAGCTTTGACTGTATATTAATGGCTTATGCGTGTTCTTTTGTTTTGGGGCGTGGCTTTAGAACGAGGCCAGAGAAAAGGGGCGGAGCTCTTATCGGTTGTATTATTGAAAAAGGAGCTAACTCGTGCTGCGCTCTCCAAATCAACTCAGAGGTGTCGTCTGTTCAGATTTAATCCCTCATTTCTAACCCGATCCACGTGGATCAGTAATCCATCCTCACCTTGGCCCGTCTAGAGTTGCAGTACTGGATCCAGCTCAGGTAGACTCCACAGAAGCTGTCCCTGGAGATCCCTGCCAGTCGGTGGTCGTAGTCCTCGTCGATGTTAGGGTTAAAGGTCGGATCCAGGTCGACGTAGTTCCTCTCTCCGCATCCCCTCAGCCCGTCTTTCATGGTCTCATTGGCGAGCCACTCCTCCAGTTTGGGCGAGGCGATCACGTAGTAGATGATTCCCTGAGTGACAGAAGGAAGCCGTTAGATCATGATAAATAACACCGTCATTAAGAAGTGACACAGGAGCAGCTACGTCCACACACCTTGACGTAGTAGGTGGTCAGGATGCGTCGCAGGTCGAACACCTGCAGCATGGAGGCGGCGCTGTTGTCCGTGATGCTGTAGCCCTCCAGGACGTACTTGGTGACCAGGACCTCCCAGGCCAGCCAGCGCTGCCCGAAGGCGGCGTTAAAGGACAGGATGTGGGGGAGGTGACCCGGCTCGCAGCAACAGCAGCCCTCGTCCTCCTCCACCCCCTCCGTGATGGCCTCCACCTCCCTCTGCTGGCAGTA
Organism: Notolabrus celidotus; assembly: GCF_009762535.1. NCBI lineage: Eukaryota > Metazoa > Chordata > Actinopteri > Labriformes > Labridae > Notolabrus > Notolabrus celidotus. The sequence goes on from NC_048293.1 coordinate 27,683,621, forward strand.
CGTTCCTGTGGAGGGGGGAATATCAGATTCAGACAAACAGGAAACTGAACAAGAAGATCTGATCAAATCTGACGTCTGGGAACTTTCAGAAACTGATGGATGGAAAACCAGGACGGTATATATAAACAAGACTGATACCAACACCGGAGCTTTGGTTCAGCTCTACATCCACAGCCAGAGAGGACAAAAACAATGGCGCCATCTAGTGACGCTGCTCCTCTACTAACTCAGTAACAGCATCTCTTAAAGATACAGTCCACAACTTCCCTTCCACCACCCCTGATGTCTTTGTTTCCTCCCTCCTCACCTCTGAACTCCAGCCCTCGCAGCTGAAAGGTGACCAAGCCGTTTCCGATCTCGATGAGATGCACCAGAGCGTTCAGGTAGTCCGAGGCCAGGATGAAGCAGTCCCCGGTGCTGAAGTTCCCCCACCGGCCCAGCAGGAGGTCCCCACACAGGCTGTGCTGCAGGGAGCGGGTCAGGTGCTCGTAGAAGATGGAGTTCAGGTTGTTGTCGTCTGAGCCTGAAGAGAAGAGAGACGAGGGTTCATGTTTGGAACTCTAATCCAGATCCGGTCTTGTGTTTCTGAAGTACAGTAAAGGAAAGTGGACCCTTACCTGGGTTTCTGTCCAGCTGGGAGGCCAGCCGAGTGTTGGAGTGATCCACTCTCTTAGTGCTGCAAACAGACGATACAGAGGTTTAATTAAGCACAGAAACAATCAGATTATAATCAGGGTAGTCATATCAAGATGATTCATGTACTTGTAATCTCTCTCCCAGAACTTGACGGGTCGCACGTAGGACGTGATGAAGATGGCGCTGCCCAGGAACGGGTTGAGGGGGGTGGAAAAGATGGCCGACACTGCGGCCTGAACGAACAGCATGGCAGAGTCTGGAGGGGCTCGAGTCAAGGATCAATCAGAGAACGTCCTATCATAAAAATTCAGCTCTGAGAACACTGATGAGCTGTGTGGTCCGTTTTTGTCTTGAGGAGTTTTTAATTGAATATGAAAATGACTCAAAGTAGATGATTTTATTTTATTATTTTATTTAATATTATTATCTTTTTTTATTAATATTTTTTTGTGTGTGCATGTATGTATGTATATATTTAGTATTATTATTGTTATTATATTTATTATTTTATTACATTTCCTTATTTGTATGTATGTATTAATTCATGTTTTAATTTAATGTAATTGAATTAAATTAAATGTATTATATTTCTTTATTTTCATGTTTGCAATAATTAATTTTTTTGATTTAATTTTATTTAATTTATTATATTTCTTTATTTTTATGTATGTATTTTCTTTAAATTAAATTAAATTAAATTAAATTTAATTTAATTTATTATATTTCTTTATTTTTATGTATGTATTTTCTTTAAATTTAATTTAATTTAATTTAATTTAATTTAATTTAATTTAATTTAATTTAATTTACAGAAGTGGATTAGGGCCACTGAAATTTTTTTTTTAATTATGATTATTATTATTATGAGAAAAAAGTCAGAATTCTATCTAAAGAATCTCACTTTGAAAATACCCCAAATCATCACTAATATGCTACATAACCAATGGCTTTTATTTTGAAATTCCAAATCAGGGGTAGCAAAAGACCTTCATTTTTTATTTTATTTTTTCAGTGGCCCTAATCCTCTCCTGTATTTTTTTATATACACATATGAGTATGTTTAAAATATAAAAAGGTGTTTGAATATTTGACCTGTATTGTAAAGTTTGCGTTTTGCCAATAAAAATAAATATTGAGGAAAAAAAAAAGACTCAAAGTGAATCAGAGAGGTTTCTAAGGATGTCAGTAATCCAGCAGATATGCCTTCAGAAACATGATCACTTTGATTCTCAGCTTCTGAAGGCAGATTTACAGCAGAGCTACAAACCTGTGACTCAGCATGCAGCATGCATGTGCCGATAGAAGGCGTCAGTGAAAGGATACGAGGCACAGCAAAGGGCTGAGCAAAGGCGTGGAAGGCTGAGCCCCATGTGATCTGCCAGGGGGCGATGTAGGTGTAGACAAAGTGCAGCTTGTAGAAGAGCTCCCACATCTGGATGAAAACAACAGAGACACAGAGAAGTGAAGACAGAGTCCTCTGACTGCAGAATGAAGACACCGTCACGACACGAGAGAAGTGAAACTCTTCTGACCTTGCTGAAAACGATGGACATGAGGAAGAGGTCGAGCAGCAGCGTCTCGGACAGATGGCGGTAGTCGAAGGTGAAGAAGAGGACGGTGAACAGGATGGTCACGTACTGATAGGTGGGACTGCTGTAGGAGGAGCGCAGCAGCTTCAGGCCCGCCACTGTGATCATCAGAGCGCCGACCCTGGAGGACGATTGAAGAACATCAGAGTCAGTGGATGTAAACAATGACATCAAGTGGAGGATAAGGTGTTCTAAATAAATGTAAGAAAGTCGGGTTCTCACTCTGTGTCGAGCCTCTTTGGACTGGCGAGCTCTCGGGCGCTGCCGCTCAGCTCGTTCAGGATGACAAGAGGATAGAGGACGTTCTTCTCCACGAACAGCAGCCACACGTGAAGCTTCTCAAACCACATCACGTGAGCCGCATCTGAAGACACAGAGAAAGTGGACATCGCCGTCAGAGAGAGAACAGAGTCAGGAGGAGGAGGAGACTCAGAGGGAGGATTCAAAGACTCAAACACTCACCCCGGACTTCAAACTGATAGTACTCCTTGGTTTTGAGCAGCGGGTGGGAGAAGCAGTACCACGGCAGCTGTTTGCGGAATTGAGGCAGCAGGTAGTGAGTGAGCAGCCCGACCGTCCCCAACAGTGCATACAGGACGTAACTGAGGAAAGGCTGCAGGAGACACACAGAGAGGGTTAATCCTAATACACACCAAGAATCCAGCTGTGTGTGTGAGATCATCCTGACTCATATTCATGTGTTTTTAAGGAGGTATAGTTTCACCACTCAGAGTCTAAACTTCTTATTATGGTTGTTTTTGTTCCTTAAAGCAGCAGGCGCAGAGGTCTGTCTCTAAAGGGATTATTTGGTGATGTTGTCAGACACTAGAAATGATAATCTCAGCCTCTCTCAGGCAAATAAAGCACTTAAATCTGGTGCATGTTACCCCATGGAGGAGGTTTCAGCCACTAAAGTCCATTAAGCAGCTGCTGGTTAAAGAAACTCCACAACTTTCCTCCCACTCGTCTTTAAATCCCCATTTTTAAAACCTCAGGGAAAGGTTTAAAATAGTTACACTCTAGTTAAAGAGAGAGATATGGACTGTACCTGCAGAGCAATGAACACAGTGCTGACGTGGATGGCGAAGTAAAGGACAGCGATGACGACACAGACGATCAGGTCGGACTGCAGACGCTCGTTCTGTGCAAGAGATCACACAACGCAGGGTTAGGAACACAAATCAGCGTTCACACAACGACTACGGCGGCTCATGAGGCTCCACTCACCACCGAGGCCCGGAGCTTGTCAGGCAGAGGGTCCTGAACCTCCGACAGAGGGTCCTCCGGGTTCTTGTCTTTGAGATTGGGTAAAATCTTGGACTGTATCAGCGAGCTGCAAAGAGAGAGAGAGAGGCGACAGAGAGACACCGGTTCAGATAGGGGGACTCTCTCCTGCAGCTGATTTATGTTTAATAAGTCACTGCAGCTTTAAAATGAAGAGATAATCCCTTTGTGGACTCATCCATGGAAAAATGGTAGATTTAGGATTCTGGATTTGTGTCTTGCAAACACAGGTGAAGGAAAATACTATGTGATCTGTTTTTTGTCTCCTCAGATGTTAGGTGCAAGAGTTCAGAGCCAGGAAAATAACTTAAAGGTGTTTTTCACCAGAGGAACGTTACCCCTGAACTACATGTGTTTCTACCAGTGGACCCAGGGTCTAAATTTAGTTCAGGGGTAGATAGTCTCCCCCCTAAAAAGACCCTGCTAGAGGGGTAGTACTTTTCAAAGGTCCCGGGACTTTCAGGGGGCGGGGCCTGCAATGCTGAACGTGTTTTTATTCCTCCCTCCGTCCACAATAACATCACACACATCTGTGATTCACTTGATTTTTTTTGTGTTTGTGTTGATTCATTCATTGCTTTTTCCATGTTTTTAACCGCAGGCACAACATTTTCACTTTTTTTCATGTTTTTTCTGATTTTGGAGCACAATTTAAAGTTTGAGGGCATTTTTTTTTTTCGACAGGGTCAACTTTTTTGTCAAATTTTTTTGTCAATTTTTATTTTTTTCCCAAAAAAAATTTGTCAAAAAACTTTTGTCAAAAAAACTTTTGTCAAAAAAAATTTTGTCAAAAAAAATTTTGTCAAAAAAAATTTTGTCAAAAAAAAAAATTGTCAAAAAATTTTTTGTCAAAAAAAAATGTCAACTTTTTTTTTTGTCAAATATTTTTTGTTCAAAATTTTTTCTCAAAAGTTCTTGTTCAAATTTTTTTTGACCAATTTTTTTTTTTCAAATTTTCTTTTTCAATTTTTTTTCATTTTTTTTTTCAATTATCCAAAAAGCATTCACAGTCATTGTTTTTTTCATCTGTGATTCACTTGATTTCTCTTTCCTTCATTAGTTTTTATTTGTTCTATCTTTTTTGTATGTGTGTGTACTTTTCAAAAGAAGAAGCTGGGATTCTCTTGATTTAGCAGCTTGTAACAGTAGTCTTCTCTCAGCCCACCGTGAATGCGTCTCTCCTCCCGGTGTTCTGGTTTTAAAAGTGACCCTGTAAACTGGAGACCTTCAGCTGAACGTGTCAGTGTTTGTGGAGTTTACACAGCTGTTGAAACACAGAGGGAGTTCCTGGGAATGCAAACTAGTTTAGTTTTTATTAAGATTTCAAAATATCCTCATCAGATATTTAATGATGGTCTAAAGACGTTTATGAGGGATGCATCCGGCTGAGAGTCTCCAGTTAACAGGGTCGCTGTTTAAACCAAAACACCGGGCGATCTCTGCGATCACGGCTTTTTGAGTTCAAAAGGATTTTAAAGGCGTGTTGAAACGTCTTTGCTACTCGCGCTTATCTCCTCTCACGTGTTGATTCAGTGAATCCATCTGTGATGAAATATAGCACCATCTAAAACAGCGCCAGCTGAGTCTCTTCATGCTAACAGGCTAACTGTTGTGTTGCTCATAATGATACCTGCCTGTCCGTCTGCTTCTATTGTATCATCTGTGATGAATGGCATTCCTCTTTGTGTTACTGCCCTCTACTGGTCTGGTGGTGTAGTGCATTTACTTTTTTTCTTCTCCATAAGTCACTGGCCTGATTTACACAATCTACCCGGGACTTCAGCTTGCGGTCGAAACACAGACAACAATGGGGGACCAGGAACCTTTTAGTTCAGGGGGAAGTAGTTCTGGGGGCTAAAAGACCCCGGAACTCTTGGTTGAAATGCACCTTTTGATGTTTTAATTTCTCTGAGAAGTCACCACAGCTCCAAGTGACCATGAGGGATTTTCAAGGTTTGCTGTAGGAGGCGTTAAACTCACATGAGGACTGAGGGGTCGCTGCTCTGCCGGCTCAGGTGGTAGGACACCGCCACCAAGAGGCCGCAGAACACAGAGAACAACACGGGGATGTGATGAGGCTCCCACGTCTCCTGAGACACACAACAACAGGGTGGTGACGATGCAGTTTAAAAGTGAAATCTTAATCTTATACAACCTCAGTCGTGGTCTCACCTTCAGAGCTCCGTAGCAGAAGCCGTACAGCAGAGCGACGGTGACGACGCTGCGCAGCACGCTGTACAGCGCTGACAGGAGGCTCGTAGAGGCTGCAGAGAGAGCGGGAGAGAGAGAGAGAGAGAGAGAGAGAGAGAGGATGTCAGCAACACAAGCGCTCAGCCTGACAGGCAACAGGCCGGACAGAATGCAAATCAGCACTCCTGCAGCCGGCTGCTGTATCATAATGAGTAACAGTGTGCAGAGTCCACTGTCTCTCTGCGTGGAGGTCAAAGTCGAGCGATGCGTCCAGAAGTCACTCACCGTTGCCCCCGAACACATGGATGTCCAGCTGCTCAAAGAGGTACATGACGAACGTGTTGACTTGTGGCAGCAGCCCGACGAAGAAGATGATGGGGAAGCAGAGGATGAAGACTGAAGGGAGAGAGAGACAAGTGACTAAATAATGAGGTTACTTAACATCAGGCAGACGAAGAGACTGCTGTTCTGTGCTGTATCTGGGACTGTAGGCTGTTCATCTTGTGGTGCGTTCAGGAGAGAGCACTCCAGAGAAAATACAGCACTTTGTTGTGATCGTTGTTTCATGGAGACGGCTGTGATGCTCTGTACACAAACAACGCTCGTAGGAAAGAGACGAAGGCTCTCCAATCTGATATCCAGAGTTTAATTGATCTCATGTTGAGGATCTGATCTGTGTGTCGTAGTGAATGTTAACTTCACTCACCGATGACGAGGTCCCTGGCGGAGGCGAGCACCAGGGAGCTGGTGAGAGCGACTCCGTACAGGGTGAAGCGTGACGACGTGGTCCTCAGACTGCCGTAGTGCAGCAGCCAGATGAGGCCGCAGCACAGGCAGAAGTAGACAGGCCGGCTGTACGCGATGATGCGGTTATGACCCTGTGAGGAGGAAGGGAGAGAGAGAGAGAGGGGTCATCAATAAATCTTTATTTATAAAGCACCAAATCACAACAAATGTTATCTGAAGACTCTTTCCAAACTGAGCAGGTCTAGACCGCCCTCTATGCTCTCTTAGACTTTAGACTTTATTGTCTCCTTGGGGAAATTCTTTTCCACAGCAACTTCCTGCATTTCCACAGACATAGACAAACATAGAACACACACTGTAGGCTCAACAAACTGTCCACAAAGACATCAACACTCAGACAGAGTTGTATAATTCAGCAAGGCCTTTTGTTCAGGCTCGCTAGAACAGCAGGGATCAGGCTCTTGCCGAGGCGAGCCCTTCTGCACCTCAGTGCTCTGTACCTGCGTCCTCAGGGGAGTGGGATGAGGTGGGTGTTTAGTGGATGTGTGATGTCCTGTTCTACTGAGGTTGCGATGCGTATGATGGCCCTGTTGTTTAAGTCTGTGAGGTTTGGTGTGGGGAGACCGATTATTTTAGAAGCTGCGGTAACAAAGACCCAACATCAAGACCGGATCAGATCCAGTCCCCTCTTCCAGACAGGACTCAGTCTGATCTCATCTTAATCCACCATGAGCAGAGCACTTTGCAGCATTTAGCAAGTTACAGTGGCAAGGACAAACTTCCTTTAACAGGCAGAAACCTCCAGCAGGACCAGACTCATGTTAGACACACATCTGCTGAGACCGTGTTGGAGAGAGGGATAGAGGGAGATGAAGAGAGAGAGAGATGATAGTGGGGAGACGGATAGTAGTAGTCCACAGCAGCAGGAACCTGCGAGACAAGGGAGCTCAGGGACTCCAGAAAGGTCTATGGTTAGTAACTTTAATGGGACAGGAAGAGTTAAAGTGAGAGAGACCAGAAGAAAGAAAAAGAGTAGAATAAATGGTGAAGGGATGACAGAAGGAAAGGACGGGGTAAGAAGGGGAGACAAAGGATGAAGAAACATGGAAAGAACAAAGAGAGAAAGAAAGAAAGAAAGAAAGAATGACAGACAGAAACCTCCAGCAGGACCAGACTCATGTATCTGACACACAGAAAGGCTCTCCACAGAGGTAGACCTTTAATTCAAGGTTAATTGTTATGACACAAGGAACAGCTGTCACACTTCACCCTTCATGAACACAGTTTACCTAAGTCAAATTCCTTGTATGTTCAAGCATACCTGGCCAATAAAGCTGATTCTGATTCTGAAGCCAATGCAGGAGCTGTAAACCTGCAGTACCTCAAGTGTCCACTTGAGGCTGGTTCTAAAAGTGAAGGAATCTCCATAAACACTCAAGTTAACTTGCTGAGCTGTACAGCAGGAATAAACCTGCTCACAGCCGGCTGCAAAAAACAGTTCAGACTATTTATCTCATTTCTTTAATCACACACGCTGTGCAGTGGGTGATTTATTTACACGTGCATTAATTAGGAGCGTGGTGGAGCTGATGGACAGGGTGCACGTCCAGGTTTCATACAGTCTGGGGACTTTACAGCCTGCAGCTAAAACAAGCCTTCATTTGCATTCAGTCACTGCAAAGCTTCACAGAGCATGACCGGTTACAGGAGGAAGGACTGGACTGTGCTGCTTCGTTTACAAGCATCACAGAGACTCAACTCAGAAACACGATGTCTAGAAGTGTAGGGGACGTTATTGTTTTGTTTTCAGACACTTAGAGGAACAATCTGAGGATGTCACTGCAAAAACAAACACCCCAGAGGACGTAGTTTAAAGCACCAGAGCAGAGAAATCAAACATTTTCAGACTATGAGTCATTAAGATCCCAGATACTAGAAACCAGAGTCTCCATGTGTGCGTTTCCAAACTGTAAAATCTCTGCTGTGTATTTTTCTTTTTCAGGGCACACACGGCCTAAATTAGGGACTCATCTCCCAGCATGCCCTGCAGCACTAAAAATGTGCGTCCTCGTGAGGCTCAGTGGGCTGAAGGGTACAGTAAGAATCATCATCAGCAAGACTCCTAACTGTATTTATTCTAGCAGGAAGTCTCCCCCAAGAAAGAATTCATTCAGTGTCATCAGTGTCACCCGAGCCGCTGGGACAGTGACACAGGTAGAGACAGAAATAGCATCCAGAGCGAGAGAGAGAGAGGGAGGGAGGGAGGGAGAGCAGGTTTCAACCCAAGAGGCTCTGAGCTGCCCTGCTTTTTCACTGACAGTTTACACACCAGCAGTCACATTAAGTAGACCAGGTCTGCTCCAAAGACGCCGACAGGGTTGTGAAAAGCAGCGGAGAAGTCCCCGAGGTGAGGCGAGGTGAAGGGAGAGGGAGAGGGAGACAAAGAGAGAGGGGGGGGGGAGCGAGCCGTGGTCTAAACTCTGGCCTGCTATTTAAAGCTCGTGCCTGCAGCTGAGTGGGAGCGGCATTAATAAAAGACGCTGTTTCAGAGCGGGGACTGACGCAGGGGGGAGGGAGGGAGACAGAGGGAGATGGAGAGAGACGGAGAGAGACAGAGTCACAGGGGGAAGAGCATAAACATCGCTTCAAGAGTCAAAACACAAACCGGAATAAACCTGAATATTCACACAGGGTGGACTACATGACTCCATGAGACTGATTCTCTGTTACTCTCACACTGACGTCCGTTTAGAAACAAACATGATGGATGAAGAAGAAGGATCACTCACATGTCGAGGGGAGGAGGAGTCCGGCTGGACGCTCTGTAGAGGAAAAGACAAATTAATTCAACAGACAAAACATTTAATATTACTTTATTATAAATAGGTAAAGGATCAGGGAGCGTTGAGGATGAGAAACAAACTTTCTTTGACTTATGATGCAACAAACTTAAAATCTAGTCTTGATTTGAGGTTGGATGCAGGTTTATCTTTAAAGCTACACTCACAGAGGTTTGACTTTTACAGCAGCTGACTTTTTTATTTTTATTGTTTCAAAGATCTGTTTATTTAATTTTTTTTAACAGTACATATAAAAGATAAATGTAAACAATTAAAGCAAGTTATGTTTTTTGTGTAAGTAATAATAAATACTAATAATTTAAAATAAAAGATAAATAAATAAAAAAGGAAAATAAATAAATAACTGTGAAATTACAATCAGATAAATAGGTTAATATTTAAAAGATAAATAAGTGAAAAAATAAAAAATGAATAACAATAAATAAAATACAAATAAATATATAAAAATAAATAAATAAATAAAAATAAATAATAACATTTATTTTTTTAAGTTATATTTTTTGGCCTTTTTGCCTTTATTTGACAGGACAGCTGAAGAGAGACAGGAAATGTGGGGAGTAGAGAGCAGGCAGAGAAGAAGAAGAAGAAGAAGAAGAAGAAGAAGAAGAAGAAGAAGAAGAAGAAGAAGAAGAAGAAGAAGAAGAAGAAGAAGAAGAAGAAGAAGAAGAAGAAGAAGAAGAAGAAGAAGAAGAAGAAGAAGAAGAAGAAGAAGAAGAAGAAGAAGAAGAAGAAGAAGAAGAAGAAGAAGAAGAAGAAGAACAACAACAACAAGATGAACAACAAGATGAACAACAAGATGAACAACAAGATGAACAACAAGAACAAGAAGAACAACAACAAGAACAAGAACAACAAGAAGAACAAGAAGAAGAAGATGAAGAAGAACAACAACAACAACAACAACAAGATGAACAAGAAGAAGAAGAAGAACAACAACAACAAGAAGAACAACAAGATGAACAAGAAGAACAAGAAGAACAACAACAACAAGAACAAGAAGAAGAACAACAAGATGAACAACAAGATGAACAAGAAGAAGAAGAAGAAGAACAACAACAAGAACAAGAAGAAGAACAACAAGAACAAGATGAACAAGAAGAAGAAGATGAAGAAGAAGAAGAAGAACAACAACAACAAGAACAAGAAGAAGAACAAGAAGAAGAACAACAAGAAGAACAACAAGAAGAAGAACAAGAAGAACAAGAAGAACAAGAAGAAGAACAACAAGAACAACCCACCACATCTGATAATCTACAACAAGAACATCAGCTGCCTTTTTGAGACGATTTGAGTGAACTTAAATTTCCCTGATCAGGACTGAGATGAAACCTGAGCGGGCTGAAAGAATTTTAATATTTATTTTAATATATATTTTTGGCCTTTTTGCCTTTATTTGATAGGACAGCTGAAGAGAGACAGGAAATGTGGGGAGTAGAGAGCGGGGAAACACATGCAGGAGATGGTCGACCTGCCGGGAATCAAACCGGCGACCCCTGCGACGAGGACTGTAGCCTCTGTATGTGGGGCGCTTAGACCGCTAGGTCACCAGCGCCCCAGGGGCTGCAAGAGTATTATTAAGTTTTATGGGTTTTAAGATCTCCATCCGTGCTCAATAAACTAGTCCTTCTCTGCCTCTTGTGTCTGGTCTCCTGCAGGGCCTGACTCAGGCTCTGCAGGTGATCAGAGAGAGAGAGAGAGAGAGGTCCTGTTGATGCATTAACTAAAGTAACATGCAGCTGCTGTAATTCTGCACCCTCTCACTCAGCTGAGCTTGACTTTATTTTGCATCAACACGTTGGGATTGAATAAACTGAGGTTATTGTTTTGGAGCAGCCGAGCCGTCAGACGAGGACAAATCTTCCCTGATAACGATCTTTATTTCTGCAACCGAGCTAAATCATTCCCACATCCAGAATCCCCCTCAAACCAAACTTTAGTCAGACCCCGTCTTTTTTAGGTCACTTCTAACAGTGTCGCTCTGTTGAGTGAGTCCAGTGTTCACCTTAAGTAAGGAGTACTGGCAGCTCGCGATGACAAGGCAGAACTGAAAGACCCAGATGTCGGTGAAGAAGCCGTGGACCAGCAGCACCGAACCCAGGAAGGCCACAAGGACGGCCAGCACCACGGCCAGCACGTTCTCCAAAACCTCACGGTTCCTGAAACACAGCAGAGAGAGCAGAGAGTTTAGATGATATATTTGAAGTGATATAGAAGCATCAACAGATCAGGATTCTACTGCTGTCCTACCTGTCAAACAGTGCCAGCAGCGTGAGCCGGTCGAAGTGCAAGCCGACCCACAGGAAGGGAAGGAGCCACAAGCGGTAGTACTGCTTGGCTTTGCCCGCAGCGGCGGCGGCGGCTGCTGCAGGGTCTTCTGGTCCCAGCGGCGCGTCCTGCAGCTCCGGGCTCAGGTCTCCGTCCTGCTGCTCCAGGAGCTCCGGGTCCATCGTCAGGAGACGGTTCAGTCGGATCTGAGGGAGGGAGATCTGCCCCACGGTCAGGAGAACTTACTAACACTGATTTTTGAGGAGTTACAGCTCTCTCTAGAATCTGAAGTTTGGTTTTAGATGTTACAGGATGCAGACTGTGCCACCATGACCTCTTTCTGAGCATGCACAATCTTTAAAACTCATCAGGAACTTTTACAGCTCAGCGGTAGCTGAGCTGTAAAAGTTCCTGATGAGTTTTAAAGATTGATGATGCAGCGTTTTTTAAAATAAGGAGGAATGTGTTTGTTTTTGTTCTGATGCAACAAGAGAAAGAGAGCAGAGGCATCGAGAGAACTCATCAAACATCGACGCCAAAAATAATCTGCAGAAATATGCTAAACAGATCCTCAGAGGGGAAGAGACACTGTTTGTTTTTGTCTCTGGATGTCCAGGGATTCAGTGTGTCTGTCTGTCTGTCTGTCTGTCTCTCTCACACACACACACACACACACACATATTTATTACAGCTCACTGGTTGGGTACTCACCAGGTCATGAGGGTAGAAGCGAACTGAGGTAGAACTGGAGAGGTGGGAGTCGGTGTCCCTGCAGGGCGTCAGACAAAAGAAGCAGAGCGATGAGGAGAAAGCATCCGCTGAATGAAGTCATGATGCATTTCACGGTGACCTCAAACTAAAGAAGAGCTCACAGGCCGTCTGCTCGGCTTCGGCGTGTTTACTTTAGAGTCATGTGAAGTCATGTGACACACTGATGGAGGAGAACAAACTGAGCTACAATAAAAGAAAGGGAAATGAATACATGAACTAAAATAAGGAATGTATGCTAGAGAGTTTGGAGCATTCTTTGCTGGAATAAAACTACATGGAGACACAATTTTTTATAACACCCTGATCAGCCAAGGAAAAGAAAGCTGAGAAAAGGAAATGAGCGCTAAGGAAAGGAAAGGAAAGGAAAGGAAAGGAAATGATTGTTAAGGATAGGAAATGAAAGGAAAGGAACTGAGTGCTTAGGGAAGGAAAGGAAAGGAAATGAGCGCTAAGAAAAGGCAAGGAAAGCTGAGGAAAGGAAAGGAATTCCAAGGGAAGGAGAGGAAAAAGAAGCTAAGGAATGGAAAGCTGAGGAAAGGAAATGAGCACTAAGGAAAGGAAAGGAAAGGGAAAAAAAGCTGAGGAAAGGAAATGATTGTTAAGGATAGGAAATGAAAGGAAAGGAAATGAGTGCTTAGGGAAGGAAAGGAAAGGAAATGAGCGCTAAGAAAAGGCAAGGAAAGCTGAGGAAAGGAAAGGAATTCCAAGGGAAGGAGAGGAAAAAGAAGCTAAGGAATGGAAAGCTGGGGAAAGGAAATGAGCACTAAGGGAAGGAAAGAAGAAGAAATGAGCGCTAAGGAAAAGAAAGCTGAGGAAAGGAAATGATTGTTAAGGGAAGGAAAGGAAAGGAGAGGAAAGGAAAGGAAAAGAGCGCTAAGGGAAGGAAAGGAGCGCTAAGGAAAGGAAAGGAGCGCTAAGGAAAGGAAAGGAAAAGAAAGCTGAGGGAAGCAAAGGAGAGGAAATGAGCGCTAAGGAAAGGAAAGCCAAGGAAAAGGAAGCTGAGGAAAGGAAATGATTTTTAAGGAAAGGAAAAGGAAGCTGAGGAAAGGAAAGGACCGCTAAGGGAAGGGAAGGGAAGGAAAGGAAATGAAAGCTGAGGAAAGGAAATGAGTGCTGAGGAAAGGAAAGGAAAGGAAAAGAAAGCTGAGGAAAGGAAATGAGCGCTAAGGAAAGGAAAGGAAAGGAAAGGAAAAGAAAGCTGAGGAAAGGAAATGAGCGCTAAGGAAAGGAAAGCCAATAGAAACCTATCAGATCCGGTGCTGTGACGGATCAGAGACAGACCTGGTGGGATTTGTCCGTAAAGCCTGTATCGATCAAACAATCCATAATCTGGACTTTAGAAATCCTCCTCACTTCTTTGTTTCTGCAGAGACGAACGTAAAGACTAAACATGAAGCTCACAACGTTTCACCGTCCGGACTCTTACCACACGTTATTGGAGGCTCGTCTGGTTGCAGGTTCAAAGTTGACCAGGGACATGTCACACCCGCCAGCCTCATACAAGGACGGTGTGAGCTTTCCTGCACGGACAAAAACAAGACAGAGGAGCAGAGTTAGTCCGTGTGCTGGTTTCATTAGAGGACATGTTTATGAACGATGAGATATCACTGGGGTCCTCTAAACTAACGGGATCAGTGAGAGAGAGCGCTTCCATCCGAGCAGGTCAGTCATTTCCTGCATCGTCAGGTTGCTCCTGCTGTGTTTGTATTACCTCAGTGCAGCTTTATTAAAATCTCTCCTGTCAGGAGGTCAAAGAGAGGCATGAAGAAGACACGAGGCTGAACACACACACATGAAGCCCCACACAGCAGCACTGAAGGAGCTTCTTCTCTCTCAGTTATTCTCTCATTCACAGATTCATGTGTTTATAGGTTTAAAGTGATCCCACTGTTCCTTCTCTCGTTGATGAAACCTCACAACACATCCAGACCCTCAGACGTTCCTGTTTCTAATAATTACATTATCAGAAATGCAGCCAGGAGGAGTCAAATCTCACATACAGAGAGAACATACTACACTGGAAGTATAAAAATATATTAAAAGAGATGAATATAATCTCCAAACGCTCCTCTACTTGTTTGTTAAAGCATATTTTCAAACCCAGAGATGATTGAGTAACTGAGAGCGATCTCTGAGAAACACCTCACACCACAGAAATCTACTTCATGGATCAAAAATATTTATTTAAGGATATCTGACGAGGACACGACCCCACTTCAAATTGTGCAATGCATTTTTCATGAAGAAATCATCAAGTGGAGAAAAAAGAAAATACGTCCTCAACATGCCCGGGGTCGTTTGAAGGACGGTTTGATTTTTGAGCAAAGAGGTGCACAAAGGTTTGGAGCATCTCCAGGAGATTACAAAATACAGAGGCTACAGTATGACTAATTATGGGCCCGAAATGCAGCTCATATGTTGTGTCTAACCTGCAGCCACTAACCGGGAGTGAAGCTCCAATTAATAACGTCTGCTGCTATAGTGTGATAATGCTCTACTACCTGGATGTAACAAGCACAGGTGACAGATGTCATCTCGTAGTGCAGCGTGGTTTTAACACAGGCATGTGGACGTTAACCTGCATAGAGGACTGAAGGCTGGTGGTGCTAGATCTGCTAGAGGTAGACATGCTCTGCAAACCGGTGTGAGAATGTTTCCCTGCAGACTCCCCAAATTGACTTATTCAACCCCGTGTTGAATAAATTCTGCTCAGTTTTGACTGTTTCAAAGTGTTTTCTTACTTTAGAAGAGTCAGAATTTAAATTTGCGTTCACACGACTAGGAAATAACTCAACATCACTGCACTTGGTTTTAAATTGCTTTTAAGTGTTTCACTGCTGTCATATTTTTGTATTGTATTGTTCTGTCTCTAGGTCTCTCAGTATGTCCTCTCTGTTTTTTGTTATGTCTTTTATTTATTGTCATGCCACCTGTGTTGCCTTCTCGCCCAGGTCGTTATTGCAAATGAGAATTGGTTCTCAATTAACTCACCTGGTCAAATAAATAAGTCGCTTTGGAATGTCCCGCCTCAGGATGTCAACAGTTAATTGAGTATTTTCTATCACGTGGAACAAACATCATGTGGTCTTGTTTCATTCAGCTATCAGGGAGGTGTTTTAAGTTTAAAGCGTGGCACAATCTCAATGTCCACCCTGAAGCACTCACTGACTTTGAGGCACGTTCCCGCTAAGTCTGTGAGGTCTCTGGTTTGTCCCACTGCCAAATCTACAAGTGTGTGAGGGATCTCTCTCAGACTTTTTGAGCCCTTTATGCCCCCCTTTCCGTAAGTGGGCATTTTTGCAAACTTAGTGTTGTGATGTGAAACAGCTGAACGAGCGCTGTAACATGAAATTTAAAGGTGACATATCACGCTTTTTTCATCAACATATATTGGTCTAAGAGGTCCCCAAAACATGTCTTTAAAGTTTATGCTCAAAAAAACACTTTGAAATCAGATTCTGGTCTGCCTGAAAAACCCTCTTCTTCAGTCCTCCTCAGAACAGTCTGTTTTCTCTCTGACCACGCCCCCTCAGGAAGTGGATGTGCCTCGGCTGTCCGGCACGTTGATCTAACAATGTTGGCTGAATATACACGGCTGCTCAGAGATCACGTTACTTCAACCCTCTGAATCTGATCCAGAATCTGATCCTGACGGAGAGGCGCCTGCAGCAGGACCTTTCTGAACCATTGGTCACAGATTTAGTGTTTCTTGTTTTATTTTTCAGTATATCGACGTGTGTCTTGATACACAGCTACGAACATGTAGCTATGTGGCTATGCTAACTAGCGCTAGCACTTATCCATGATAAATAAAATCATCCACTAGATCTTCAAATCTGCAGACGTGGGGAGTAAAACCGACCTCTACCAGAAAGGCAGCAGGACCTTTCTGAAGGATTGGTCACAGATTTAGTGTTTCTTGTTGTTTTATTTGTCAGTGTGTCTTGGTACACAGCTACAGCTATGAACATGTAGCTATGTGGCTATGCTAATTAGCGCTAGCACTTTTCCATGACAAATAAAAATCATCCACTAGATCTTCAAATCTGCAGACGTGGGGAGTCAAAGCGACCTTTGTGTTTATTAAGACAGCCTACAACTAGCATGCCTCCCTCCTAAGCTCCTTGTTAGCACACATGTGTGCAGGTAATGAAAAACGGAGGAGGGGTTGAGTTGTATTTTATACAGTCTATGGGCTGAACAAGCTCCGAGCTCTGACTCCGTGACAGACCGGATGGCGTTGTTACGTAACAAAAACACAGAAGTCTGAAACGGCTGGTTTCAGCACACATTTACAGAAAGGTGGAGAAATCAAAACAGGGGCAGAATGGATTCTTTTAATTCTCGGGGGGTTCGTAGACATGCCAGGGACACATATTTCAGGTAGAGAACCATTAAAAAGTCCATTTTGCATGATATGTCACCTTTAAAAAAGTGCGACAGTAAGGGGAAGAGTTGAGCTACTTTTTATAAGTGTCCTGGACTACAGCTGTTTTGGATTTAGGAAAATAAATCATCAACAAGTTGGCAATCATTTTGATCCTGTAATCAGAAACTTTGGTGACAGTGTGGGGGTCAAAGATAAGCACATTTAGGAGCCATGTTGACCTGATTCTTTTCCTGCAGCCATAAGAAGCAATCTTCTCAAGAACTTCTGAAACTTTTTATACCTTTCAGTCATTTAATGAGCTAAAGAAATGTTAAAAGGGGGTTAAAAATGTCAGCATCCTCCTTTAAGTGATCACAGAGGGTCTGCTGTTTCTACATAAATCCAGACACTAGATAAGTAGTGACTAATATGCAGACAGGCATGACTTACTAGCACTGAGATAACGAGCACAGAAACACACATTAGACTACAAAGTGTCTCATAAGCGCTTTCAGCCCCGGGTCAGATCATGAGCTGCAGCAGTAATCTGTTTACTCCTGCTCCAGAGGAAGGACACAAGGCAGCTCTTCCACAGTCTCCATTTCTCTTTATGATCATTAACGTCTATCAGCGGAGCATGTTTACGTACGCGGGCATCAACCGCAGAGCACGCCGCGCGGTGACAGCAGCATCCAAGGGAGGTCATGTATTGGCTACGGACAAAATATCACAGACAGGGAGAAATGGAGCGTGAACATCGCGCTCGGCTTGACTGATTGCGTCAATCCAACGAGCGTGGATAATACTGCTGCTGTGACTGACTGCAGGAGTCAGAGATCTGAGACTGCAACCCCCAAACCATCAGAGCCGCCACAGCAGCAAACGTCCACCCAGAGATTATAGAACCACAACAGCCCAGATCGCCTACAACTCCAACATCTCCGCTCTCCTCACGCGCTCCCTACCAAAGTCATCCTGCAGGCTGGTAGCGCCAACAGTTGAGGCCTTGTCCTGAGAACCCTCCAGGTGTGTGCTTCCATTCCTGGCCAGCAGGGAGGCGCTTGTGCTCAGCACGGTCACCTGGGACGGGGTTCTGGATGGCTGACTTTTCACCTGGGAAGTAGAAGGCTGGGAGGCCTGGCTGAGAGCCTCCTGAAGACTGTGGGAGGAGAAGGGGGAGAAGGGGAGGAGATGAGAAGTGAAGGAGGCTGGAGGGGTTCTGCTGAAACACATCATCATTACAGGAAGGGAGGAGGAGAAGGGGGGACAGGTGACTTTACAACAGAGGGATTTGAGGGGATCTGATGCACAGGCTGGCTGTCAGAGTGGAGGTCTGCAGATCAGTGTTAGTCTTTTCTAACAAGATCTTTATTTTCTTGTTATTTGTGAGACCAAAATATATGTTTTCTCAGTTAATCCCAACTAATCTGGATTTATTTAGTTATGACTCACTTATTTCTGACATAGCAGCAGGTATTTTGCATTTCTGAGACTTGTTTTCATGTTGATTGTGAGACTTTGCACTGATGTAACTTTGCACAGGTACCAAATGATGGCTTCTTTCTTAAACAAGTAACTCACTATTGAGATACACAGTAAACTAAATCAAGAAGTCTCCCGATGTTGACCCAGATATATTTGTGGTATGTTCCTGATAATACTGAGCCAATTAAAACACATCTATAAAACCTCATTTGAGCAGGAAGCTCGGGGCTACTCATTTTTCTTCTCAGACTCTAAGAAGGGAGAGCACATTAAGTTAAATTCATGTCAAGCACCATAATTACTAGACCATTAAACAAATAATTCATACTTTCATTATTGAAGGTCCAAAATGTCAGTAATATAATAATAACTGATATTTATACAGCACCTTTCAAGACACCCATGGTCGCTTCACAGGGTCAGGTAGGGGGTCTGGGGGGTAGGTGGGGATATCTAACGAGGAAAGGCTTTGAGGAAAAGGTGCGTTTTGACTGCTTTCTTAAAAGTGTCCAGGGTCGGGGTGCTGCGGATGTCGGGAGGGAGAGAGTTCCACAGAGTGGGGGCTGCCACACTGAAGGCTCTGTCCCCGAAGGTCTAAGCCAGTGGTGTCCAAACTTTATTCAAAGAGGGACACATTTGATGTTGTCAGAATACCTCAGGGCCAGTGGCTCCTACTGAGTTTTAGGAATCATAAAAGTTATATTTCTAAATCTCTATTTGATAACAATCATTTTAAATTCTTTCTCAATAAATCAGTAACTAGGAAGTCCTCAGTTCTCCACAAGCCACATAAACATTAGAAAACTTTATCTACTTCTGGAGGAAAATGTTTTTCATTAGGGTCGGTAATGTGGGAAAAATATTGTCTCATTATTTTTCTATGGCAGGATCACGATCTGGATTTCATCACACTTCTTTTTCATGTTGATTTTTAGACTTCTCTGACCAGCAGACAACATTTTAAGAACTAAATCATTATTTTCCTGAGTTCTGAACATTTTTTTATTCACCAAATTTTACCTTTTCTGTACAATTTCATAATCTTGCTCTTGTCTTGTGTCCCCTTTTGTGTCTTCTGAGCTTTTAGTGTTCATAAAGAACATTTTCACATCATGATGAAAATATTAATTTGAAAACCTGTCAGCTTTTAGAGGTCTTGTGTTTCTTGCAGAATTCACAGAGCTTTGGATTTTATACGAGTAGTCCATATGAAGCTTTTGAGACGTTTCTGGATTGACTTTAGTTTTGTTTGTGCGCTTTAAAGAAACTGTAAATGTACAGATGATTCAGGAGGGGATTCATTTCTTTGCTATAAATAACACAATTTAAGATGGAAGCTTGGGGCCATAAATAAATGGACCCTGGGCCACAATTGGCCCCCGGGCCGCACTTTGGACATGCCTGGTCTAAGCTGTGGTTCAGCGAGACCTCACTAGCTGGTCAATGTCTAACGCTCTAAAGCTCTACTACCTGGATGTAAACAAGCACAGGTGATATGTCATCTGGTAGTGGGCATGGTTTGTCAGTATGTTGATCTAGTAAAAGGAGATAAAGTTGTATGTAGGCTGTGTCTGGTTAAACTGACATATAACCATTCCACCAGAGACATGAGGAACCAGCACAGGCATGAGGACGTGAACCTGGAGGATGGTGGTGCTAGATCTGCTAGTGGTAGACTCACTCTGCAAACCAATCTGACGTTGTTTACCTGCAGACTATGACCCTGTGTTAAAAAATGGTGCTTGATTTTGATTGTTTTTAAATGTTTTCACATCTTTAAACTAGTCGGTTAGTCAGAATTTTAATTTCTGCTTCCAGGAAATTTGTTGTTTTGGGAAATTTCAACATTGCAAACACACTGCAGACAGACCTCCATCGTGACACCAGCTGTGGATGAGATATTTGACACAATCACAGGAGTTAGGAGGGGATGGGTGGATTGTAAACCCTGAAATTCAAATCATAAGAAGTCTTTCCTGCAACGCCTAAAATATACAAAGTGAAGTCAAAGCATCTAAGCTCTGCGTCTCTTTGATTTACCGATACGAGAGCTACCAATAGAGCTTGTGTTTGGTCCTCTTAGGGGTGTGATAATCAACACACTTAGTAGTGTAATGTCACTGCTGTGCTGTTTGTTGGACATGTTTAACTTTTACTGGAGAGGACAGCTGAAGAGAGACAGGAAACACAGGGGGGGGGGGGGGGGGGGGGTGGGGAGCGGGGAGGACATGCAGCAAAGAGTGAAATCATCTAACCGCTGAGCCAAACCTGCACCTCACAGGTTCAGTTTTTAATAACATATTAAAATGTGACATGCAAAGACATTTTTATCAGAAGCCTGAGACGTCGGCTGCATCACAAAGAGTCTGGAGAGGACGGACCAGAGAGGATGGTGGGACTCTGGGAAGGATCTGGCATTATGCACGTTCATTGACCCCCTGGTTGGCTGCGGGCTTGTTTTTCTTGCTTAACATTTTTCAAGGCTCAGCATTTCGAAATGTGACCTTGTTAGAAAGATGCACGCAGTCCTGGCAAGAGGTGAGTGTCTGTTGGCAGTTTTACAACAGTAAAGTTGGAGGAGTTTCAGAGAGACCTCAGGTGGAGCGGAGCCTGATGTGTACGAACAGAGGAACAGATATTCACACGTTTTTAAAGACCTGCTGCCTCTGACGGGTTACTGATGTGAGAGTCTCTGTGACCTCAGGAGGGATCGATCTATTCAGGTCACAGAGGATTAAAAGCACACCTCTATCTAAAGAGGACTCAAGGTTAGACTCCACATCAGGTTATAAAAGGGACTGATAAGGCTCAGGGAGACAAGCCAGATCCGATACTGCGCTGAGACCCTGAAGCCAGACGAGACGCACCGTCATAAGGAAACATCTCATAGATTAAAGCTGAGAGCGGCGATGATTGGGCCCTCGCACTGAGCGCTGTTCCTGTTGGTTTTAGGATGCGGGTGCAAGAGGCTTTTTTGTGCATCCTGACGCCCTGAATATGCACGTCAGAAATTGTGCACGTAGCTCAAAAATACCTTTATGGGGAGGGTTATTTTAGCCGTTTTTTTAACCCTTTAGGGGGCGCTATTGAGCAGATTTCTGATTTTTTTGGACAAGAGCCCCTAAATATAGAAATGGGATGCTTGTGGCTGATTTGGTGAGATTTCCTGAATTCTAAAGCCCCCAAAAATCAATTTCCTGTTTATGGCGAGACATGTGCGTTTGATGAACGTCTGCCACGTCCACAATTTTTAGATTTCGCCAAAATTTTCTCATACCTTTGAATCGTCAATGTGTTCACTACAGAATGTGCGTGGTTTGGACTTGGTTGGAGAAAAGGCAGAGGGCGAGATCTCTTAAATTCGTACCCTTGCGAATTTGGGTGAAAAACTGAAAAATAAAAGATGGTCGACTTCCTGTTGGGATTTCTGCACAACGTTAAGAGGCTTTTTTGTAGATCTTGGCCTGATAGATATGGGAAAAAAACTTCATGCATGTATGTTGAACCGTCTTGAGGGGCTGGCCCTTTAAAATGTAAAAATTGAAGCGGGCGCTATATAATGTCTCATATGAGTGATTGTATCAAAGTTAAATTTAAAGCTGGCTCTTTGAGAGCAGCTCAGGATATTCCTGTGAAGACGCTCTTTGATTTCGTTATGATCGATATAATCTCCATCTCTCCCTCTTCACAGAAAGGTTGCCTCAAAGGGCAGAGCGATGTGATCCAGCAGGATGTCTGTGTTCAGAGAGGAGCCAGCAGAGCGCTCAGACCGTTTGTGAGGACTCCTTTCTTTGATCCGCTCTCCAAATGTGGAACTTAAGAGATTACATCGAGTAGCGGGATGAGAAGAGTGAAGTCTTCAGAAAAAGGAGGACAAGAAGACATCACATGCAGAGCGGAGACACCCATCCAGAGAGAGAGAGAGAGACAGACAGAGAGAGAGAGAGAGAGAGAGAGAGAAAGCGGCGTCCTGATGTCATGCACTGCAGAGAGACGGGAAGCGGTGCTGATGCGGGGAGAGGAGAGACCGCTGCCGCCGCCTGGCTACATGCTCACGCCAGGCGGCGCAACCACAGACACGAGTCCCTGCCGCATGCACGGGGCGTACCTGAGAGGAGATCCAATGAGGGAGGCGGGCGGGGTGGGGTTGCTGCCGGCGTTGTGTCGCCGCCTCACCGCCTGCCGACGAAACGTGCTACGCTCACGCCGGAATATGACCGTCTCCTCGCTGCCCGGGGCTGTCATGGTGAGAGACATCAGCGGCCAATCAGAGAGGGTGTGGTTCCGTTCATGATCATGATATTTGAGATGTTAACGCCACGTGTTAGACTTCATTCAGATACATTTCAGGACAACAAAGCAGCAACAGTTACCAAACCTCCAGCGAGAGTTACTCAAAGACATCCAATCACACAGTTCAGTGTACTTGATTTTCACAGCCTCATAAAACATGGAGAGTTCAGGGTACACACACACACACACCCACACACCCACACCCACACACACACACACACACACACACACACAGTTATGATCCACTTATGTTCAGATAACGCCACATTACAACAGAAGTCATTCATAACACTTTGGATATAGACCAAACTCATGTCAGAGATGGACCGGTGTTCCATTTTAAAGTGTGACCCTGTTAACTGGAGACTCTCAGCCGGATGCATCCCTCACAAACGTCTTTAGACGATCATTAAATATCTGATACTAGGATGCATTCCTGAGGACCCCCTACTGTGTTTCAACAGCTGTTGTAAACTCCACAAACACTGACACGTTCAGCAGAATGTCTCCAGTTTACAGGGTCACTTTTAAAACTGGAACACCGGGAGCTGACAGAGTCGCATTCACTCTATCAGGCTCAAGGAAGACCGATGTTCAGGAGGTATTAAACTGAGTAAATCACAGGTGTGTGTAAAAAAAACACTGAGTGTACTCTACCAATCAGAAACATTCAGCACTGTAGGCCCCGCCCCCAAAGTTCCTGGACATTTAGAAAGTATTACCCCCCCAGAGCAGGGACTTTCCAGGGGAGATTAACTAACCCTAACTAAATTTAGACCCTGGTTCCTGCTGTTGAATCATGCATAGTTCCTCAAAAAAGTGTCTAGTTGGGCGCAGACTTCCCCCCACTCTCTCCCAGTTTGATACACTACCCACTGTCCCCTCCTCTATAAATAAAGGTGTAAAAAGCCCCCAAAATATATATATATATATATATATATAAAAAGAAGTACCTAGCTCCTGGGGAAGGTTCCTGCGGTTTTATTTACAATAATAACACTGTGCCGCTGTTTTCTTTGGATGCTAGATTCTGACCTAATGAAGGATATATACTGGTGTGTAGGTCTGACCTGACCAGCAGCTAATGGTCTCTAATGTTAGCAGACTTTAAATGGGTACGGTTGTAGAACACCTGAGTCAGTCTTGTGCGTCAGTAAATGTGATTTGTGGCCGAGTCATATTCTAATCTTGTTCTTCATGAGATAAACACGACGCCCGGTGAAAGTAGCACAAAGAGAAAAGGCTAAGAGAGGATGACTCAGCAAAAACAAGCTAGGCTATATAACTGTGATAAACAGAAGTCTCTGAGTTTACCTCGACGTGGAAAACCCCTGGAGTGTGTTTTCTTGAGGTAGAACTATCCGATACAAGACTTCCATTTGTGACGTGTTTAAATCAAGAGCAGGAGAACAGAGAAAACAACTCTGACCGAGCAAGTCGAGCCAAAATAAACCGTCTCTACCTAAAGTTTCCAAAATCCAGCTCAAGTCCTGATCTAAAAATAGAGACGGGGTGTATATCAACGAGTCAGGCTGCTGTTCATCATCCTAAAGTCACTGTGAGGAGTTTAACTGATGCACCTTCATGACCTACAGAGAAACATCAGATAATAAGAGACATGATCTGGTGACTTCTTTACACTGAATTAGATTTTCTGTGTTAAATTGGTGCATATTTATGTTAGTCAGACATTTATTGGGACACCAGAGCTCTACCTGCTCATCGTACTTAAAGTCTCTAAAAGTAGCATGGGAGGTAGAGCCTTCAGGTATCAGGCCCCTCTCCTTTGGAATCATCTACCAGTCAGGGTCCGGGAGGCAGACACCCTCTCTACTTTTAAGAGTAGGCTTCAAACTTTCCTTTTTGATAAAGCTTATAGTTAGAGCTGGATCAGGCTTGGACCAGGTCTTAGTTATGCTGCTATAGGCTTAGACTGACACACGGGGATCCTGTCTTTCCCTCTCTCTCCTCTCTCAGCCTGTCTTTTACTTTAACTCTTCCTGTCCCATTAAAGTTCCTAACCATAGACCTTTCTGGAGTCCCTGAGCTCCCTTGTCTCGGACGTTCCAGACTCCATCTGATACGGACGTGCTGGACTCCAGCGGCAACAGCTTCTACTACTCGTCTCATCACTATCACCGCTCCCTCTCTCTCTTCATCTCCCTCTATCCTCTTTCCAGACTCAACACGGTCTCAGCAGATGTGTGTCTAACATGAGTCTGGTCCTGCTGGAGGTTTCCTCGCCGCTGTAACTAGCTAAATGCTGCGAGGTGCAATGCTCATGGTGGATTAAGGTTTTGGTCTTGGTGTTGGGTCTCTGTTCATAATTTGACATAGAGTGGTCTAGACCTGATGTTGTGTTTTGGCGCTATACAAATAAAGATTGATTGATTGATTGATTGATTGATTGTGACACCGGGGCTGTGACAGGTAATGTTAAACCGGTACGTCTGCTAGCCTTTCATAAGCTAGCTAGTGGTAAAAAAAGTTCTCTTGGAAGAAGAAAAGTAGGATTAAAAATAAGATCTGTGTTCATTCATAGAAATATCTTCATCCCAGAAAAGCACTACCAATTTCTTCCACAGGGGTCGCCAGTATCAACCCAACATGAAAGTTACTTACTGCTCCTTTAATCAGGAGGAGGTTCCTTTAATAAAAATCTACGCCTGGGCTTGGTGCAACGAATAAATAATCTGTCACAGCAGGATTAAGGGGCAGGAGGAGTGATTCCTGAGGACGTCTGAACGAGCAGCAGAGTGTGTGAGCTGAGTGTGTTGTTGTTGGTTCAGGCAGGTTAATACAAATCAAATTCAATCTGTTATTGTGAAACTGTTCCGGCCGACATACTCTGCACATCCTGCCTCCCGGCTCGTGTTCACTCCAGGAAGCTGAGACACGATCCAGAGCAACATCCAAGACAGAAAACAAGAGTAAAAACACACACGACACGACGAGGCCGCCCGGCCGCCCGGCCTGCACGTCTGAAGACCGTCCATCAGGCTCAGAGTGCATGACACTAATCAGAGAGCTGCTGTTTGTCTAACCTCGGCACAAAGCACACACTGTGCCAGGATGCTAATACCGGTCCACACAAGGAACACTACGCCTGGGTCAGGATTGTCCCTCCATGGAAACTCACCATGGTTACAATGAATTAGAGAGGCAGAGAGGATCTCTTTAGTGGCCACACACATACACACACACTCACACACACACACAGACAGGCTGTAATAAGTTAAGCTTTACATCTGGAGGACTTCACCTGAAGCTGCTAACAGAGCACAAAGCAGCTGCAGGATAAATGAAGACCATATACAGCCTGGAGTCCAGAGTCTGCTTCCTGATCTTTAAAAGCCACGCAAATCAAAACAAACTACACCGTATCCAGTCTGTGACATCAAGATCTGCAGAATCAAACAAGTGCAGCTCTGACGGGACACATTAAGTGTTAAAATGTTGCAGACTGTGGAGAAGTCATCACACAGAAGCGGAGCAGACAGAGTGCTTTGTGTTCAGTATGTCGGAGCGGTGTGTGGTACGTACCCCGCAGAGAAGCAGCAGAGGCATCCTGAGGCTCGGAGAAAGCCGCCTGGTTGGGCAGACTGTTTCTGGATCGAGTCACCGACTCCAGCTGGGAGGCCCGACCCAGCAGGGATGCAGCGTCAAGGACTTCCCCTTCTTTGGCTTCCAGGTCCGACTTGGAGGTGGTGAGGGGCCGAGGCCCAGCGGGAGCTCCGAGGCGGCTGGGATCATTAAGGCAGGCGGCCGTACCACTGTCCAAACTCAACACTCTGGCGTGCGTTTTGGCACTGCCCGTGCTGGGGGTACGGCGGGAGGTGCGCCGCTTCCCTCCTGCTCGCGCTCCCGCAGCCTCGGATCCGGCGGCTTTCACCGTGGAGGAGGACGAGGAGGCCGCGCTGGCTGCGGTGTGCTTGGCTTTGAGGGCCCTGTAGTAGCCCTCGGGTGAGTGGCAGGAGCGGGAGGTGTTGCTGGAGGAGCTGTCTGTGCTGAGGTGGTGGGTGGAGTGGAGACTGGAGGCACAGCTGAGTTCGCTCTGATCGCTGGAGTCCTCCTCTCCACCCCCAGTAAACACAGCGCTGCAAGGCTTGGCCATACCACGCAGAGAAATGTAGTCCCGATGCCGGCTGGCGTCAAAGCTGCTCGCTCTTTTCTTGCCTGTCCGGCGGCGTCCGCTGCGCCCCGTGGACAGAGAAGAAGTCCTCTGAACAATGCTGGCTGGCTTTGGTTGAGTGTCATCTTTCCCCTGCTCCTTCTCCTGCTCTGAGGCAGCTACACCTGAGGAGCCATCGGCACTGGTCCTGATGCCGGGCTCTTCCTGACACCTGCCGGGCTCCCCCTGCTCCTGGGCGGCAGGTGATGGAGCGTCAGCAGGTGGTGGTTTAAGAGTCAACTCGTTGGCGTGAGGGTTTTTATTGGCCTCCCTTGAAGGAAGGTTGTTGAGACCTCGAG